>NC_135550.1:12455907-12480907 GCF_964340395.1 Glandiceps talaboti | reverse complement strand
TGAAATCAATATTCGTTTTATTAAAAGCTGGACAAAAACATCTCTCACATTTTGAAAAAAAAGCTTATGCACTAAAATGTGTAATTTTTACATTTCATGTATCACAGATGGTAACAAGTCGTGTGAGCTGTCAGCCCTGAAGATTTGTACATTTTCATATTGGAAATGTCGACTTAAAACCACCGTATGGACGTGGTGGAAATTGTATGCGAAATTGTACATACTTAATAGTACACGGGTATAGATGTTGTGTTCGGCGGCTTACAGATACATACACACGTCACAAATTGATAAGAATAATACTGATGGATAAAAATGAAAAACATATGTCCACCGTTCGACAATATTCACATTTCTTTTTATTGAAATGAACAGGAGAAGGTTAACATGACAGATATGAGCCAAGTTAAAAGATAATAAAGGACGTTTTAGTTCCACTCCTGACAAGACATGACTGCATAGAAACAACGAATTTATCTAACAACGACTTTATCAACTACCGTGTAATTGTCCACACAAACAAGTCGTGTAGTAGTAGTAAGTAGTAGTAGTAGCGTACATCGGACAGAACTGTTGAGTGAAAAATCAAACTAATCGAGCAAAGCTAAAATATAGTAATGCAATGATAAATACATAAATAATTCCTTCGTCCATTCATTCACCGTTAATCAAAAAAACGAAGGATATCTTCATTATATTAAATGCAATGTTCGATATTTGATTGTCTGTGCGCTTATATTAAACATATCAGAATTCATATAATATTCAACAGTTGTAGTTCCTTTATGACACAATGGTTACTGGAGGTTATAGATAAGAAATGGGATGATAATGGCGAGGTGTTCCATAATTAATATACTTAATTATCACCGACTACTATTGATTCACTGTGTAATTGCTTTAAATTACGAGAGAGAAAAAAAGTAATGACTGCGCATGCTCGCACGACTTCATATGTATGCAAGAATCTAGAATGCACGTCTATTATACTTTCATTGGAAATGGCGCTGCGTCTACTTGTAGAACGAAGTATTTTAATCCAAAATCATTGTGCAAATGCCCTGAAATGTAATCGAAATTTGTCACTTTCGATACCAAGTTTCGGACTTTGTGAGAGTACATTAATTTTCAACAAACTAGAATATTTCTAAATACCAGAATAGTGGTGATTATCTTAGTTTTTTTTTCTTCAGAAACCCACAGTTCTTCATCAACGAACGGAAAAACAACAACTAAATAATAAGTAAAACACGTACCTCAATAACAAAACAAAACAAAACAAAACAAAACAAAACAAAACAAAACAAAACAAAACAAAACAAAACAAAACACGTACCTCAATAACAAAACAAAACAAAACAAAACAAAACAAAACAAAACAAAACAAAACAAAACAAAACAAAACAAAACAAAACAAAACAAAACAAAACAAAACAAAACAAACAGAATAGACGATGAAAGAGATGGAATCCCATTTTTAATGGGCGGTGAATATTAACACCGATACAAAGTAATAAAGCAATTCCGAATATTACTAACGGGAGAAATTTCTGACTGGCCGAAAAAAACTCTAGAGAAAAAAAGGAAGAAATTTAGCTGGACTCGAAGAAAAATCATATCGACAGAATTACGAAAATAGTGCAGAATAAGATGATAGAAAAATGGTAAAAATGGTAAAAAAGTATATGTTGTTTTGGATAAAATATGAGTTAAATGTATGCGCAACTTTTTTTCTCGTTTATTTCCTCAAAATATGTTCCGTATACTAGCTGCTGTTAAGAAAGTGCTCGTAGAACAGTATCTATGGATAGGGATAGTGAACAAAGTGAAAAAAAGGTAAACAAGACCCTTGAAGTTTACAGAAAAAAAACCTCATTTAGTCTGTAATATGTTATTTCGATATTTTGAGAAAAAACGAGGAGAACAACAAGAATATGAAGAGGGGTAAGGGGAACTGAGGCAAGGAGGAACTCACAACAAAAATGAACTCCCATCCCCCTTACTCTGTATTGGTATCCATGACAACGATTACAAAAATATTCTGCAATGCAATTAATGATTAATGATAGATTATCAAAAATTAATAATGGTAATAAAAAGGTACCTGGTCTCCACGTGTTGCGATTGGCATTATTTTCAGATCCTTCGCCGCGCTCAATTTCCTAAAAGGGGTACTTATGTGTACTGCTTTGGGTTCTTGTTGTAATGGTAATAAATGACAATTTTACAATTTCACTTAAAAACTCACAGTATGTGAAAATTCACTTAATCGAAATTGCGGATGTAAAGCATATTTGTAATCAATAAAACACTATATTTACACCTCACCCTCAGACCACCCCACCCCCCCACACACACACACACATACATATACAACCATCCTCCACCACATACACACACACGTCAAATAGAACAGACAGGCAAACTTACTTTTAGAAAAAAGCAAACAGCTACGCGGCGCTCTTGTGCAATAAACCCCCAAGCAAGCTACCAACAACGTCGCAAATTGGTGCTCATCATATCAAACCAGCTACCAAAGTGGTCCATGATCAGTCGCGGTTAAGCTTCTTTTTTTTAATAGGCAAACAAAGTCGAAAACAGCTTGTATTGGCCGCCATTAGTCAAGAATCCAAAAGTGACTGTATTAGAGGAAACAACACTATAATTTGACAGACGTTACTCCAGGGGGTGATATACTGAGTGAGGACGTATAATTTCATTGTTGGTATTTCCATTCTATTCTTTGCTCATATCCTCTCGCATCAAAGAAAGTTATGTTCACTTGAATTGAGAGGACGTGGTCATAACACATGAATGTTATGATGATTTGAAAGGGGCAACCAAAACGTTTAAAATTAATGATATCTGTATGCGAACCGAACGAGTTATATGCCTACTGACACAAAACACACACACACACACACGCCACTCTAACGATTGAATGGCGATTACTAAATCAAGCGTTCAACATTAAACAGCTTTCATAACCCGTTGATGGATGACTATATTGAAAGGAGAAAGAACCATTAAAATAAAACCTGACGTCAGCCAGGACAATTCTTTCGATTGTTTAAAGTCGTGTCTATTAAATTTGCATTGGGAGCCTTGAGGGAAGACCAAAAAAATTATCAAAACTTCTATTTTATTAAGTAAATATTTCGCCGTCAAAGGTTCGGCGCCGCAAGGATAACGATGAGTACGACTGTAATTAGCCATCTTCATTCAATTTTAACGCAAAGTGATCAGGGTTGTACTTTGGTATATAGAATACAAAAGTAATTCGTATTTTAAGTGAAGGAGATAATAAAGGCATAATGGAACAAACCAATTGATTTTCGAGTATAATGTCGTGTTGGTGTTTAATATTTGAAAAAATTCCTAAATTTCCTTTGTTGTACTTGATTCAGTTTTCGTATAGTATTTGACGTCCGTTTTCTTGGAATTCAGAAAAATAATATTTCATAAGAGAATTGATAACGTATCTATTTAAATTATAAAACCAATTGGTAAATTCGACCATGACAGTATTGGTTGCCAGGGCAAAAAGTTTGATATTTCAAAAAAAAGTTTTTTTTGTAATTATAGTTGATGATGGGTTTTTTGGAATTCAGAAATATTTAATGTATAACAGATCTAGAACTGATGATATGTCAATTGAATCGAAGTTACTTTATTTAAATCAATTGTTGATACTATAGCAATGGTTGCCATGGCGGCGTGAATGCTACTTCGAAAAATAAAGTTATTCTAGATGGAAGTGTATTGCCGATTTCTTGTGTTATTAATCTATACATCAGTGTACATTGTGTAAACAACGAATACACGTTTTCAAATATGGGTACACACCATTTCTGTCTTGACCCATAAGGTCTTACGGAGTTTTTAGTGCAAACTTCGTCAATGTTCCTCAGCTTTCAAGTCACAACGTATGCTTAAAGTGGCCATATGGATAACGATTGGGTAATGATTTGGGGATTTTTAATTTTTTTTTTTTTAAATTTATCATGGCTTCCTACTTGAAAAATCAATGTGAAGCAACATATGCCAAGTCCTTGTTTGTAACTCAATAAATGGCAAAAGATTAATAAATGTGTAAAAATGGTTGTTATTGTACGTACAATAATTGCCACTTTTTACATATATTTTAGCCTGGTCTATGTTCTTATTTCCCAAGTAGGAAGTTAAATAAACTTGTTTTATAAATTAAAAATCCAAAACTATTTACCCAATTCTAATCCATATGGCCACTTGTTAACACAGTTAGATTGTATTTTCGTTTCATAACAACACGCGCATACGCCAACATATACGCACATATGCCGTGTCGACGTCACAAAAAAAGCACACGTGTAGTACAATATTTAAAAAAAAGAACCAAGAAACAATTAATTATATCATGCAAAGAAGACTTTCTCTTTTATGCCTTTCCGACACTGAAGTGTGTACTTCGATTCAAGATATACTATTCAAACGCGTTGACATTCCCCACTTCAAATTGTTCGGCCTATCATGAGATATATATACATTTCTAGGAAATCGACCCGTCATGCTTTTACACCTTCAAGAAACATCTCCTATATGTGAATGTGTTGATACGTGGCAAGTAATGGTTTGGCGATTTCATCAGTTGCCCCGGACAGCTAATCACAGAATAACCCAATAACTCAAATCAAGACGAGTTGTCGGCGTTTATCACACACACACAAAAAAAAAATGATTTCCTTTTAGTTGGAATGAAGTCAGAACGCTGGTACCTGTAGTTCACGAAATGATCGTAGCATACTATTCATTTCCTTAAGCCCGTAATTGACATCATATAAGCTTACAGGCGTATACACATTGCGGCGGCGTCAACTCCAAAAAAAAGAGCATAAAGAGGTCAGACATTCCATTGATATTATATTTGATATTTTATAGCCTCTTGTCGTTTGGTATGAAATTATGATAGCTATTGTTTCCATTTTCTGAATTAAAGAATAATACGACTAGTGGGTTTTGATAGCGTTCTTACAGTAGTTACATTATCGTTTACTTTTACTGTTCAACACTTGGTTTTATGTAATAGATAAAGAAACGCTGATAAACTGTCGATTAGTTTATACATTTGCACCTGCGTCTTTCTCAATTCAGACTTCAACAGTGATGAACACTTTATAGGAGTAAGCTAACGACTGAAAATTTATCGGATTATTTCAATCGAGGTGTACTCTGTTTTATTTGAATTATTGCCTATTATATAGACTTTTAGTAACTCTCGCTACAACATTTTAAAATGTAAACCGTATATGCACTGAGATAGTATACGTAGTAACGCGGGAAGCAGACTTTCCAAATGGTGTCATTTTGAGATATGGTGTTCGTTAACTTCTATGCTCTTCGCGAAATTAAAACTACATTATAATCCCGCCAAAATGTCACATTTGTCGTGCTCGAGAATGTTTGCATAAGTATACGTACGTAGGTACGCGTGTGTATGTATGTATGTATGTATGTATGTATGTATGTATGTATGTATGTATGTATGTATGCATGTATGTATGTATGTATGTATGTATGTATGTATGTATGCATGCATGCATGTATGTATGTATGTATGTATGTATGCATGTATGTAAGTGTTTATTGCTACGTAGAACTACGTCATTCCTCGATTCGTTTAGTGATAAGTGTATTAACAAAAAAGACGGAAGCTTGATCTCTATTCTTCTCCCCATCCCCATGATTTTTGTTCCCCAACATTGTACATATCAAACCTTGCCTTGTTTTTGTCTTAGGCGTCAACTTGCAACTGTTAGGTGATTGCGGCATATATATATATATATATATATATATATATATATATATATATATATATATATATATATATATATATATATATATATATATATATATATATATATATATATATATATATATATATATATATATATAATTTGCTTCCTTCCTCCGCATCAAGTCACTAACGTTTTTCATTTTCTAAATTGGTATGAAGTTATTGTTCATTCGCAGCGACACATGGACAATTGACATTTGTATGACGAATTTAGCGAGTCGAGAAAAGATTTCTTGGTGACCCCATCGCTTTTAAAGATCTTGTCATTTCCCCGCCATGCGAAGGTTGTACAACTGTGACTACGCTAAACAAGCACAACATCGGAAATTAATCGTATCTTCACATTTCCTGAACAATTCATATGCAGTTACTACTGCCTGTAGCTAAACGAGTCGGCTCAATTGTAATACTCATCACCTGACATGTGATGGAACACTCGGACGAAACGAAAAAGTGCGATGTAGTCCAAAAACAAGTACATTAGGTATAAAAGCGTGTGATTGTATAACAAAATACATATTAAATGCATTAAGTTTTAGGAATATCGAATTTCTACATCTAAAAATAGTTTTTTCTCTTAATGATACAAAAAACAGCAAGGATGCCAAAAAAGTAGCAAAAAACAGGAAATCCGTGTAATGTTTATTTGCCTTGAACTATTTGGCCTGAAAACTGTTCATTTTAGTGAAGATGTAAATGATGTAAAATGGTTTCTTTTACCTCATGATTCTAAAGTCATCCGAGTTATTAACTTATAGGTTAATTAAAACGATATCAACGAGAAAATTGGACAGTCACACTACCACTCTGCTAATGTGTGTATGTGGGGGTGTATATGTGTGTGTATGTATGTATGTATGTATGTGTGTATGCATGTATGTATGTATGTATGTATGTATGTATGTATGTATGTATGTATGTATGTATGTATGTATGTATGTATGTGTGTGTGTATGTATGTATGTATGTATGTATGTATGTATGTATGTATGTATGTATGTATGTATGCATGTGTCTGTGTATGCATGTGTGTGTATGTATGTATGTATGTATGTATGTTTGTTTGTTTGTTTGTTTGTTTGTTTGTTTGTTTGTTTGCTTGATTGCTTTTTTATGCATGTGTCCATATGTGCGTGCTTGCATGAATCCAAGTATGTTTGCTAATTTCACTACGTGCAAAGCAATACGTGTCACGAGTTATTCATTAGCTGTTTACAAGTATCAAGTCGTCAGCGATTCACAGTATATAAATATGTATGTAATAGGTCAGGTCAGTTACTGTATAACGAGTTTTCTTTTTAAGTAGTATCATCGCGCATAATTCCAAACTGTAAACCACTCACCAATGTAACGTTGTGTTGTATTTTCAAAGATGTTACATAAAGTTTCCGCGTGATTCAATAACTGAAAACCATTTTTGAAAAAAAAAACATGCAATCAAACCAATCACCACCGCATAATGTTGATATGCACAAAGCTTACAAACATCACAGTAAACATAAATCTTATACAGTAGTAGTATCGAGTAATTAAGGATTAGACAAAAAAAAGTAAAGTAAATAAAAAAAATGTTTGTTTCCGATAACATTTTATTTTTATTTTATTTTATTTTATTTCACTTGTTTTTATTTACTTCCACCCAAAGACAACATACTCGTTGATTACACAATACTTCCGTAACAGTTGATGAGGTGTAAAAGAAAATTCAAGAAGACAAACACAATTATACAGACTGTACTGTTATAGGCTGAAATGATATCGTATCTCGCTGGATTGTGTTTTTTTAAGCAACCAAAGACATTTGACAAGAAACTCTACATGGAAACAAAAATGAATTGTCATAATTCTACCTTTTTGCATGTAAAAAATGTTTACGGTCGGCGGCTTAACTTTGAACTAGGGTAGGTCGTTGTATCACTAAATTTTTTTATTTGGCCACATTTATGGTCACCATTCACACAACATATGTTTGTTTCTTTGTACTTACAATAATACAATGGATAGCCACCAAGTCCCCATACTAATACCATGGTCGTTATGGAAACGGTCGTTTATCAGAGGAAATGAAGATGGCTTTTCCGAATGAGACCTACAACTGGCTGTGCTTTATTATATCAAAATTGTATACCATGGTAGAAATCCATTAGAGTACGTTCATTTCGTCCGAGTAGCCACCGTATCAATCGTCGACGGTTACTATAGTCTTAGTTTCATACAACCTGTACTCTACGCGTGCGTGTGTGCGTGCTTGCGCATTAAGGAACCAGCATATTCATAAGAGGCATATCGGGAGAAAAAAGTAACTAAGCGAGTCATATATCAAATATCATGCCTGGCGGACCTGAACGCACCCTGTCAATATGGTGCAGTGCGAACTAATATTATTCTGGCAACTGGTTCAAGTTTTGTTCGATTCCGTGTGTATGCAGTGGTTCGAGTTCCTACAATGGTTCTCTTTCTTCCCAAAGTTTTGGTATGTTGCAGTGGACATGGACAGTGTACATATGGTGTACGTGTCTTTATCTTTAAATTTAAGACACAGTCGTGTGTGTGACGTCATGGTGTAAGCTTTGGTTCAGATCTCAGTTCCGTTACTCAGATCACCTGCATCACAGTTTGTGTAAATATATTGTGTACATGTACAAGCCATCGACCTCGCAGCTTCTGTCTGAATTATGGCACATTTAAAATATAGTTTCAATAGTGAGTAATATAAAAATGATATTGCATAACCCAAACCGAACCGAACCTTAAAATAGCGGGAGGAATGAAAGCTTGGTGATCATACGAGTATACATTTAATTTTTATCACCAATAAATAATTAATTAAATTGTCGGTCGTCTGTATTGAATTTTCGATCGCCTGTCAGCTTCCAGAATAGCATTACAAAGACTGAAGAAGTGCAGTTTGTCTTGGCACCGTCTATTTACTAGATCGATTAGAAACAAATACTGACTTATTTTGTCATCCACTTTCCTTTATATACTGCCAGACGGAGATCAGATACCCATGGTGTGAAGCACACGCATTCGAACCACAATACATGACATAGTTGGACAACAATATTTGTTGTCAAAGCGACCATATTACAGAACAGTCGTGTTGATTTACGTGGTGAGAATTTGTCATTCGTTTAATAAACCTTGACTACACGTAATACGTGATGGTGTAGTCTTAGTCGGCCTTGATCAAGCTTGTTTTAAACTGATTTACATTTGAATTACGAAATCTGCATTGAATGTAGAGTCTATGGCGATATAATAGCATTTCATACAATCGCTCAATGCCAAAATCGTTACCAAGGCCAGGCACAACATCTATGGCGTATTGTGTAACACTTTATAAACACATACACAAGGCAGAATTGCACAAGCTGTGTAGTTTATATACATATATGAATCGTAGGGGTAGGGAGGGAGAGAATGAGAGACAGACAGGCAGGCAGGCAGGCAAACAGACAGACAGACACAGAGAGGCAGACACGGACAGAGAGACAGACAAGACAGACAAGACAGACAGACAGACAGACAGACAGACAGACAGACAGACAGACAGACAGACAGACAGACAGACAGACAGACAGACAGACAGACAGACAGACAGACAGACAGACAGACAGACAGACAGACAGAGGGAAGGAGGAAGAGCGGGACAGAGAGAGCGCGCGAAGGAGAGGGAGAGAGAAGACAGAAAGACAGACAGACAGACAGACAGACAGACAGACAGACAGACAGACAGACACTCAGTCAATCGGAGTGAGACCGAGAAGGAAAGAACGATACAATTCATAACCATAGAGAAAGATAAAAGGACTCTCAAGTCTACGCTTCGATTAATAACCTTGATGACGTTCCAGTGTGTATATTTCGACTTGACATATTTTTTTATATTTTATGTTTCTGTGTAAAATCAATTTATTATAAAAAAAATATATATCAAAATAACAATTGTGATTTTGTATATTTCCAGCAATATCTAGGAATATCCGGTCGCCATTTGTTTGCGTGTTGAGAATTTCAATGAAACGGCTAACACATACACCGGCTTATAGCATATGTATTGAATTGTATAGTCTCCGTGTTTTCGATTTAATATAGGGATATGACAGTATAAAGAGGATAAGATATGTCAAAGTTTCTATTCAGTGGGTAACCAACACAATTACTTACAAAAATAACAATGTATACAAAAATGATAACACTAACTCAACCAATAGCTAAAACCCATATTTTGAAGATAATAATGGTAGGTTCCTTGTGAAATACTGTTTCGCTTGAAGGGACCCGCGATCATTTCAAAGCGCACTTCGCTAAAGTGCATACACTGCCCAGGGACCTTTGCTAAAAAAAACTCATCAACATAATGCTAATTTCTGTAAAAGTAAAAGTAGGAATTCAACATGTTGGACTTGCTATAGTGTAATGCGTTTAATCTGAGTAAAACTCAAAAGATTTATACATACTATTTCAATAAGACTTTTATCACGTATAAATGTATATAGAATTACAATTGAATTTATTAAAGTCAGAATTCATATTTTGAGGTCAATCTGATTAGAGTCTCTCTCTCTCTCTCTCTCTCTCTCTCTCTCTCTCTCTCTCTCTCTCTCTCTCTCTCTCTCTCTCTCTCTCTCTCTCTCTCTCTCATAGACACTGCAGTTAAACACAAATACACTGAATTCTAGTTGATTTGGGAAAGAGTGAAACACTTAAGCTTCCTAGTCTGAAAACCAGCGATTACAAAAACACAAGGAGAGTACTGCATGTTTTCGTCATGAGGTACACAATAATCTCTACTTGGAGTGTCCATAAACCGGATTGACCGCGTCATTGAAACTGTTGTTCGTTAGCGAATACTTGTATTGGATGAAGCCTGTTACATCACTAAGAAGGTCGTGCTCTGACCTTAAACCCTGTCGTATCTTTTTGTATATGGTGATGAGGCGGTGTCGAATTTATCACTAGTTACGGCTAATATGGATGTGATACCATCTTTAAGAACATTGATCGCTTTCCTTATACGACGAATGAACGACGGTGATGGGGTGGGGGTGGGGTGATGTTGTTGGTGGCTGAGCCGTTACAGTTGCCGTTGATAAGGTGTAATCTTATACCCAAGGTTGCTGGGGGTTGTTTTACAAGTTAATACAATCGTTGAACTCCATGAGTTTAAATTAAAGTTTTTTAAAGGGTTGACTGTTTTAATTGCAGTATCTGTAAGCAATTGATACATAAAGAAAGGTGTCTGTTTTGAAAACTTTTAAATTATTTGTATGTGTCCCTTGACCACATATTTCGTAGTAACCTAAGTTATCACGTTGAACGTGGTTGAATCTTGATAACTAAAGCCCTGACTATTACGTACAAATATGATACCAGAGAAAAAAGTACACCAACTTTTACTAAACTATTTTCTGATTTAACTTTCTGATTGGTACAGGTCTTCTTATTAGGAGATCGGGATACCGTAGCAATGACATCTACAGCCTTGGCCTGGCCATACTAACCTCAGGATGACCCCGTGTGTACTTCGGAAATTGTCCTTGCATACTTAATTTGCACATTACATATGTGTTTTGTCATGTGTTCTATGTACACAGCCACACATTCATTAAGTTTTTGGGGGAAAACGACCGGACGTTGCCTCAAATGAACGACTCCAGCCTTGGCAAAAAAAACACCAACCAGTTGGCATCGTTCAGTGTCTTTGGGGAGGTTTTTTTATTTTTGAAGAGCTATAGGTAAAAGAAAACAGCTAGAGGCAAACATAATTTAAAACTAATTCAAAGGAGTACTGCCCCGCTTCTCGAAGCTAAATAATTTGAGATGAGAGCACTGTTTTTCGAGGAGTTGGTCCAACATGCCACGTCATTTAAATCAAGAACACGGGTGATGCACTAGAAAACATGCGATACACACACAGACATAAGGCACGATACACAATTACAAAGCAAACCACAACTGAGGCAATAGTGGGTTTAAGTTATCAACGAAAATAGATTAGGTTTAACGTTTTTTTTCTGCGTTTCGTCATGTATTCATCGACTTTTACATATCTACTGCAAGACATCTGGCCACTCGTATATGGAAAAAGGTACAGCGCTTCCCCGAGGCGAGAAATCGGAAACAATTTACTTCTGTTTGCGTATATTTCAACAGTCTGTGTATATAGTATACGTACTAGGGTAAATCATATCGTGAAAAATCATTAGGTGTCACGTGTTTACTAATTACAAAGCAAAAGTATGCTCAAAACCAGTTTGTTTGTGTGGAGTTTTTTTGGGTCTTCAACCCAAGGTTTATTTCATTACCAAAGCAAGATTTACAAAAAAAAAATATTCGACATGGCAAAGATTGCCGTAGGCACAATTACGATAATATTTAAACACCATCTCTGATGTGCCGACCCTTTACGTTTTACTCGCAAAAGAACACTTCTCATTTCTATTCCAATACTGAACATTTGTTTTCATTTATCTTTTAGAAATGGTTTTAGTTTCAGAAGTTTAACATAGGTTTTCCTCCATAGGGTAGTGATCAAGTTATTGCCGCAATATGGTTACTATACTAAAAGACAACACAAATCTAACACCTGTAAATTAATAGTCGTTTTGGTCGCTAAGTTCAGTTCAGTTAATGTCGGCAGAGATTTATTAAATAAATGTACATATGCACAAATTCATTTCATAGGGGGACAAATATGATATGTTAGCACAAGGCTAAAGCAAAACGTATACTTGAAGCGCTACGAAACAGCCGGTGGCCACCGCTTTGTGTAGCATTTATAGTCGGAACGATTCCTACTACAAAACGGGGGCAAGGAGGACTATATAGTAGTTTGACTTGAGGGGTAAGCAACATCGACAGACAATTTAATACAGCTAACATATATCAGGACAGTTTACGAACCCGTACTCCGAACAGTGGATCTATAGTGTCCGTACTGTAGTTCAAAAAAGGAGTTTTTACTTCAATACAAATAACATTTGCAAGCTAGGCGTATTAGCAGTTGTGGTCAAGTGTGGTCATATATATATATACAGGTGCTTTCTTGGCGGGCACCTTTATAAACACGAAGTAAAAAGATGTTCGATTTCAACTCTGGGTTGATTAAATAAATATCACAATATTCAAAATAAATAAAGGATATGATGGCATTGGCAGTGTAATCACTTGAGTTTAGCAGCTGTATACCATATAGTGTAATCTTGCAAGTTCATTTTTAAGTATTGAGACTTCTGCTCTTAATTTCATGTTTTCTTGTTCAAGGAATGCAGCACGTAAAGCAATTTCTTCCTCCTTCGCCCGCCTCGCGTCTCTCGACCGTTTGGCAGCGTCGTTGTTTTTCCTTCGTCGTTCCCAATAAGCCGCGTCTTTCTTTTCCTCAGGGACGGCACGTGCTTTTTTCAATGACGATTTCGCTTGCGAGTCGCATACTGATACTTCTGAAGTGTTCGATGTCTGTGAATGTTGTGAAGTATCGCTGCTCCGTCGTTTACGTAAGAGTGAACTCAATGGAAATTTTAAGTTTGTTAAAGATGACGGAGTCACTGCAGATTCTGCAAGATGGGGGTACATCGGATAGGCGCCATAAGCGGCGACAGCTGCTGCCGACAGTGCAGTCGGATCACCGAAAGGAAACGGTGGAATTCCAGGATGGGAGCCAGTCATAGCAGGTGGATATGAACAAAATTTATACGCCGGATTGACGGTATTGCTTATTTTCGGGTAGCTTAGGTCGAGTGGTTTGTGTGATATGCCGTTGAGCGCATCGCTGAAAGCACGGTGACCAATTGATGTGTGTGGTATTGAGCTGCTTATACTATGCATCACCAAAGGTGTGGCGAGTACGGGTTTCCTATCTTCTGTTGTGCTTGGTCTGTCACGGCCACGCGCATAGTCAGTATCTCGTTGATTAAATCGGTCGAGTTGACGCTCCTCGAGTTCCTCATCTTTTGGTCTCTTCTCCCTCAAAATTAATTTCTCCTCTACACGAGCGGTCGAATCTTCGTCGATAAGGCTTGCCATTTCCTCCTTTGCACGGAATATGGGCTTTTCTTCCCGGCGAATATTCTATAAATAATATTTTAAAAAAAAGACATGCGATGTAAATGTAAGTTGTATGTATACAGGTCATGTGGCGTACCCTTCTATGCACACATGTTGAACAAGTTGAATGGGGTTGTTCAGAAATAGCATAAAAGCATCACACACACTGACTTTGTAATAGTATATCGAGCAAGTCTTGTTAAAAAAAAGTACTCACCGAGTGATGTGAATGGATAGATTAAATTGCTTGTTCGGAACAGATGTGAACGGGTTACAACTAATCGAAATGATATCCAGTAGTCTAGATATGGAGAGACAACTACTTGTGACGCTTCCAAAGCTAACCGATCATCTGAGTGTAGCGACCCAGCGATAATTCGTTTTGTTGCCTTCCCTCCGCTTGTCACTTATGACCCCCAACAATAGCAAACAGCGTGTGACGTCGACGATGTGACCTTCTCACCCGACTGAATTATTATTAATGAGGAGACAACTAATACTTGATTACGACGATTTCGCGACACGTCATTGGTTGTTGCCTCATCGTAGCCCAACCTCCCATCCTATATATGACTCCAGAACACGATGACGTCACCCGCGAACAAGAACAAGATGACGTGGTTGCGTAATCTGCACGCTTTTTTAAAAATAGCCAATTTATGCGAGTAGCTATTGCATTAATTAATTTCATCGTCTAGACACCATCGACACCATGGACTTTGTTACAGAACCCTTGGAACGAGTCATCAAATGAACAAAAAAACAAAAGACGGCTCTCAGACCAGGAATTTAATCAGTTTGTACGGCACTGTAAGATTGTGCTGACTGGCTTTATATCATATTGGAACGTTGATTTCTATAAATAAGTACCGCTGATTGCCGATTGCTGATCATCATAGTTCATTCTCGTGACTTAATTCTAGGTTTGTGTAGAATAGAATGACTACACATCTAAAATTGTTAATGTTGTCTCTCTTTCTTTTCGTATGAACCAAGGCTACCTTTGCATGCATGCATGCATGCCTAAATAGCCACGTTGTATTAGTTACTCTCACATAGTTCCTTTTTTATCACCACGAATAGCTCTGCTCTTTCATCCATCCGTTCAGAGAGCAATGCATTCATTGTATGTATGCATACTTACATACATACTGTTGACAACTTTGTAACGGCTACCATTAGTCGTACACGTCTTTATATTTTTTTTTTATTCTGTTTCTCATTGTGACGGTTGGAGTTTTTCAATAAAGCTAGTCACCCATCACTGGTTATCGTGTTCTACAGCAAGATAGCTATTCAGTTGCGTCATGAATGGGGCGAGGTTGTTTACTATCAACGAAACCAACCGACCTTGGAATAGAAAACCACGTAACAAGGTCAATTCCCCTTACGATACAACGAGGAAATCTGAGGTCAATCTCTCTGTATGCTGAAAACAATACGTAACCAGGCCACAAGTATTCTGTTTATGAATTTTAAGTTGTAAAAATGTCACGATTTATCGTTGCATCACTGACATAGTTCATGTTCAAGGTCTGATAACATGGTACTTGTGTTCGGGTCAAGTACTGGTCAATCTGGCCAGGTTCGGTCGGAAATGAAATCTCTCATAATATATGATAACAGAAGTACTAGAGCAGAGGCGCAATTTTATATGCTCTGAACAATGTGACAGAGACACGTAACAAAGGTCTGTATGTGAACTTGAGGGTTAATTCATCCAATATTTACTAGCATCTTTTACATAATATACATCGTTAGGAAATGTTATGTTACTGAGGTTTTGAAATAATTAATGTAGTTCGTAAGGAAATTATCTAATAGTTACACCGACGTAATGCCATAATCGTCACGTGACTATCCAGCTGAATTTAAATCAGCGTGCTCCTGGCTATACAATGATGATGTATATGTCTATATACTCTTATCTACTCACATGTTAAATTCGTAGCAATGTAGACTTTTCAATCTATATCATTAGTCAATCACACGCACATAGACGCACACACACACATATATATACGTATATATATATATATATATATATATATATATATATATATATATATATATATATATATATATATATATATATATATATATATATATATATATATATATATATATATAGTTTTGGTAGTACTGGAACTCTTTCTTGGTTGTAACTCGGAGTTTTTTTTCCAGTACTACCAAAACTATTACGCTCTGCCACTGCGGTATAGAGCACTGTTTTAGCAGATTGATACTCACCGAGTTATATATATATAACTCGGTGTGTGTGTGTGTGTGTGTGTGTGTGTATGCATATATTTATATATATATATATATATATATATATATATATATATATATATATATATATATATATATATATATGTGTGTGTGTGTGTGTGTGTGTGTGTGTGTGTGTGTCAATGAAGAGAACAGTGCTCGATGCAATATTAGTATCAGAGCATTATAGACTTTGTCGTAATTAGCAAGGAACCCTGAAGAAGCGTGAAACTCCGAGTAACGACTTATACCATCCTCATTCCTTGGATAAAGTATATATATATATATGTACATATGTATATATTTCTAACCCAAATTGAAGACAGTCTTGTTGAAAAGTTACATGATAGTTACATCATTACAAGACATCGACTAATATATTATATATACAGCATTGACAATAATACTGCTCTATTTCTTTAGCGGCTGATATAAAAAAAAACAATAAGCATTACACATTTGACTGAGATCTCATAACTTAACTGGTGTGCTGGTTGCCGTCAATGGTGATGGTGGTAATAGTAGTCAATGGCCTGGCAGGTCAAGGCGGTTTAGTTCTCACTCTAATCTATGTACACATGTATTAAGCAATGACCCTGAAACATTACAGAATAGTGTTGTTCTCATACATACATACATGCATGCATGCATTCCTTTCCGATATACTAAACACGTTGACTTGTTTTACAATCGCCTGCGTTACCCCGGTTTACAGGGTTCCCTTGTGTATATAGAATCAGCGCCAAGTTCAGATTTACGTATTCGGGGACTACAACAACGCGTCTATCGATCATGACCTCTGTCTATTTATAGCACGTGACTTTTGAATTGACGAACAGCAGTTACAATTCTTTTTTTTTTCATGTGTAACGCATTATACTAGCAAGGAACAAATGTGGATTGCAACACAATACTACATTTGAGTATCATTTGTTTTACTTGAAATGTTATTATATATCATAAATGCGCATGTATATATTATTAAATTCGGAAGTGCCTAACCCCAAGTTGTTGATGCAGCATCAGGCTGCCTTGCATATCTGTACATCTAACATGACATGCAATCCTTCAGTTCTTATGATATATATATATATATATATATATATATATATATATATATATATATATATATATATATATATATATATATATATATATATCCGAAATATGAAGTGCCATGTTTAAAAATGATATATTACTGTTGAAATTGAAAAACAAAAACAAATAGTGATCGACTTTATTTGTGATTGGAGAATCGAAATGCCTTTTAATGACCATTCTTGACAACTGATAATTCATAAGACAGCCCAAGGTATTCGGAATAATTGATGACCGTAGATTGACTTTAATATAAGTCATTATCTTTTTAATTTCAAGTATTAGGAGAGAATGCTTTTCCAAACAACAAGAGTAACATATTTACAATAGTTTCATGAGTCTTTATTTGTTCTTTTTGATCATCAAGCGGTAAGCCGTATAGGTTGAGTGCCGTCAGGGTTCTGTCTTTCGTGATCGGCAGGCTCTCTACAGAGAGACAGACTGCTTCGTCTATTATGTATGCAGGTGCTGCTTTAGTACAAGTGTACTTTAGAAGATTGCCGATAACTATTCAATGTCAAATAACGTCGTCGAGCATTAAATAAAACGGGAATGTTGCTGAAATATAGTATGTGACAGGGAATAGAAACAACTCGTAACAATTTTAAGAGACTTCACCAAAACTTTAATAGCACATCTATTCAATTATTGTGAATGCTTTATACAGTTCCTGTTGACGTTAGCACCTTAAGATTTGTTGTGTGCAAGACAAATACAGCCTGTACTATTGCACTTCGAAATTAATTGAATTTCGCTTGTTTTGTTGTGTTTAAAAGAGAGTCCAATCCGTTTTCATTTTGAGAGAAATAACATAACAAAAAGTTCGGAAGCGGTTCAAATTTCTTGGTAATCATGCGGTTAGGCCAGTTGCCACGACTCTGTATATAGAATTTAAGCGATCTTACTGGGACCACCACGCATTCAAAGTTAGACGCTATTGAGTAATGAGGCAGTCATGTGTTAAACAATCACAGTGAATACTTTACTGCTGGCCAAGGACAAGATTCTTATACCATATAGTTAAAGTTGCTTGCATTCGGCCAAGGTCGGGTCAACGTCAAAGGCCACTGTCGGTCACAATAAGTTGGACAATTAACAGATCAGCACGTAGTCCAAAGTTAGTTCATCACTACCAAATGTTAGTCAGGGATTACATCAAGGGCGTTCAAGGGTACAAATGCAAAGGCGTTGACCTCACTTTCTTGAACGACCCTAAACAGGAGAAAGTGCTCATTTTACAGTCTACTCTTCGAGAACCAGTTATTTAAGGAATTTGCTACGCAATATTATACAGTACTGTTCCTGCAACACTTTCATGATCATATATATTGACGGTCGAATACTGTACAACATTTAATTGATGAGATATACGGTCCATTCCGTTAGTCCATACTGTATTCTTGACAGATACCAAGAGAAAGGCTCTAAAACAACGTCGCAATCTCAGTGTTTCCCCGAATTGTATTTTTAATATGATATCATAGCTCAGGTTCTTGGAATGTTAGGTTTTATGTTTATCGTGCAGGTCGTTTCAGTGATCAGTTGCTGATCATGGTTGCAAGTTGTTCATGCAAGCACAGTGCTTGTTTATTCGTCGGATCCGTCACGGTGTGTCCTGACCTAGAGTCGTAAAACTACCCGCACCTTAAAATCTTAGTGGGTCCTGTGAAAAGTTCTCTTCTCGAATTCGTCTGTAGTGTATTTGACCGGGGCTTTTGACACACCTTTTCACTGGCACGATTAATGAGTCGTGACGTTTTTGATATCAATGTGTTTGTACCATAGTCATGTCATCCTGGGCGCCTGGACATTTAAAACGTCGCTCTAATGCAGCTGTCAAAGATTTCGTACTTGTCCTCGTTCAAAACTTGAACCTGTCGGTCGCATCATCTGAAGTTTCCAAAATCTCCTCCTTGATTCACACTGTGTTCGGGTCAATTCGTAACATCTTTTTTTCAGCATCCCTAAGTTTATTCATGTAGCGCTTCATTTCCCCCAAATAACTGCTTATTGTCTACATATTCTTTCCATGCCTTAATACTCACACCTATACCTTAAAAATCAATTTGTCCATTTTCAAACGTATTTGTCGCTGCTTTTCTTGGTAGGATCGTTTACTTGTTCATTTGAGATTTTGAAGGAGCCTGTATATAATCTTATATACAACTTAAAAGCTTGTTTGCAAGATTATCAGAGGAGGTAATCACCGGGTAGAGGAGTGATGTTGTCAATAAACAGTTGGTTGGGCTGATGAATGAATCAATGGAGGATGGATGGATAGATGGATGCCGGGGATAGATGGACTGATGGATGACATCTGTCTGTCTGCATATCTGCACGCCTCAGTGTCTGTTTGTTTGTCTGTCTGTTTGTCTGTCTGTCTGTCTGTCTGTCTGTCTGTCTCTATCTGTTCCCCTGCCTGTCTGTCTCTGTCTCAAACCGTCTCTGTCTGTCTGTCTGTCTGTCTGTCTGTCGGTCTGTCTGTCGGTCTGTCTGTCTGCTGTATGTCTGTCTGCTGTCTGCCTGTCTCTCTCTCTCTCTCTCTGTCTCTCTCTCTCTCTCTCTCTCTCGCTCTCTCTCTCTCTCTCTCTCTCTCTCTCTCTCTCTCTCTCTCTCTCTCTCTCTCTCTCTCTCTCTCTCTCTCTCTCTCTCTCTCTCTCTCTCTCTCTCTCTCTCCAAAAGAATATCATTTGTGTATGTTTTTCCAAATCGATGGTACAGGGCAGGAGATGATTGACGTGAAAGTATATATCATAGTCCTTTTGATAAAATATACAGTAATTAAAAGATAATGCCAACCGAATGTATCAAGATCTTCGTGACATAACAATAGGTAGATTAGCATATCACGTTATGCCTAATAAATGACACGACATCCAGATAACAAGAATCGCTATCAGCATTGTAAAGATGCGCAGTCAGAGAGCTTTGATCCAAGTATGCCGCTTACTATCTTTCAGTTTGAACATACGAACCCAATTATGGTTCAACTCGCACAGTGTATGTCTTGGTTTGTGCAGATGAGAAAGAAAGGGAGATTACAAAGTTTTAGAACCTTTGTTATGCTTTGAGAAGCTTATCATTAGCGATGAAATGAAATATAAAAAAAGAAAACATTATCGTTTTGTGGAAACAGACCACTGATAACAGCTAGAGCGACTATCGGATCGACGCTGTATTTCATATGAACTAGTGTATCATTTGTTCCGACATGAAAGTACATTTCCTGTACCGGTATTTTCACATGTCTTGGCGGGAAGATGAAAGGGGCAAACTACAACGATGTATTATCACTGATATAATCATTAACTCCTTTTATAAAATGACATCCATGAAACACAAACTTCATATATATACATATATATATATATATATATATATATATATATATATATATATATATATATATATATATATATATATATATATATATATATATATATATATATATATATATGTATGTATGTATGTATATATGTATGTATGTATGTATGTATGTATGTATGTATGTATGTATGTAGACACAAACAATAACAGTAAAGTGTTTCTGGTCAAGATTTTCCAGGGGTAGAGGATTTTGATGCTTTTGTCAGTGGGACAGGAAGACAGCCAGTATTTCAATTGCCAAAACTTACTTTCAACAGACTGTGTTGGCAAGGGGAGCGGTTAAAGGTACCGGTAATGCAGCAACGTTCTCGCAAACCAGAGCTGTTATTTCTTCCGCTACACTTCGATATAACGAAAAAACAGGCCATGTTCAGAAATTCAGTGCTGGATGATGGGGATAAGATAGTGGGGGATATTCCGATATGCATGGGTGAAGAAAGAAGGGAGACAAACACAGACACTTTTATTTATGGTAGTAGGCAGTGGACATGTAGTCTTGCTGTTAGACCTCCAGAATGTCTTCCTATGCGATGAGCGACCGATCCGAAGGTCGAATAATTGAGAGCGAATCCGGAACGCCCGTTCCGCCCTCGATAAGGCGACTGCGAGCTGCGGTTGCTTGTCGTATCGTCACCTATCGGAAGAAAGCCCGAAGGTCTAGCAGCTTGACTAGTGGGCCATGTAGATCCAGCGGGAATGCATTTTGTGAAATGTTGCACTGGGAGGGCATATACAAATAGCTTTCACGTTCCCATTACATCGGCAATAAAACCCAAAACTATGTCACTATATAGCCCAATAAACATTTGTCTTGCTTTTTCAAAAGAATTCAAAAAATTGATTCGTTGACTGCACCTGCCTTTAGCCTTTCAACGGAAGTATCCAGTGGCTTGAAAGGGTCTCAGGCTGCCTAAAGGTCGCCAACTTAGCAAGCAATGGGGATCCACTGATTATGATTGCATGATGCACATGCTCTTTACAAATTGCAACTTACCCTGTGAGATTTTATTCATTATAAAAGTTGCATATATGTAGTTGTGTATGTCTGCCATTCAGTGACGATTCATCCAAGCGCTAATTACTTACATCGAGTATTGCGCCCGCTGGTGCCAGTAATGGGACAAACAAAAGGTAGCGTCAACTCCAAGTCTTGAATGTACAATCAATGGCATCTATACATTACCTTTATGTATGAAAACAACTAAATGGATTTGGAGATTATGGAAGCATTTTTCCATTTCACTCGAAAATTGATAATGACACAATGACAAAAATACAAGAATGTGGTGCAAATGAAACACAAATGTATTAAGGGAGCCTTCGCAGCAATTACAAGGGGGAGGGGCGGGTAATGGGAGGGGGCCGCGGGGTCACTTTTTACAAATCGGTCCTCGGGGAACGCCATATTTTAGAAAATGGGGAGGGTCAAATTTTACATTTACTTATTGCTTTTTTATCTACGTTGCATTATTTCGTGATTTTGGCATGATCCCACCCACTGCCACCAGTTCCAAATCCTACTGCTATCACATCCCACCACTGCCACCATTGTAAAGTAAATATCATAACATATCAGTGAAGTGTAGTGAATTGACTGGTAGTTGTAATGTGTCTCACAGAAGTAAAGGGGGGAACAAGTACAGCATTGCAAGATATTGGGGATACTGTGGTGGAGTGGAGATGTCCACTTAGGTCCCGGTTGTCTTGGGCTCGCAACAACTACGCAACAGGGAAGCGATGTTAAAAATGTTTTTTCATTGAAATATTAGAACGTGGTGAGTCGGGACGAGGAAGGGTCGCCGGTTGCAAGGGTCACCGCCTGAGGGCGCGCAGTAGAACTAACTCAAAAATAATTAATAAAGTAGTCATAGTAAAGCTTTTATTACACCAACAGTTAAAAGTGAGTTAGAAAAAAACACCAGCTTTTTCCAATTATTACTTTATTACATGGAAGCGAAAAAATATATTTTTTAAAAAGTAAAAGAGAATAATAAACAAAAAATGAATTATTTGTAAATAAATATGGCCAATCCCAAGCCCCCGTGGTTTAACGTCAGCGACAGCAGCGTAGTGTACGCACTCATCTAGGCAATACGTTTTGGCGTCGGCGAATGCAGTACAGCGCCACCTATGGCAAAATATGTAAATATCTCATTATTGTCATCATGTGCACATTTTCGGTAGAGGCGCTATCTGTGGCATTTATTGTGAAGTAAAAGAAAAAACTTCATACAAAATAACCAATTGTTATATCGTGAATTGGAAGCTGGTGTCCCGAGGGAGGATAAAAAAAACCGAGAAAATATGACTGGAAAATATATATAAGATGCAATTGCCTCCATTTCCTTTGTTACCCTCCTATCGACAATGAAGATTTACAGATAGAGTTTATAATTTGTGGCTTGGGACAAGTATTTCTGCAGCCTTTTGACATAGCATTATTGTCTACGTCACAATATAGTATACGTAAAATTTCACCACGTCAAAGCATAAAAAATCGTAATTAATGCACGGTACAGGAGAGTTGCTTTCGCAATACATCGAAACCCTGTAATCCATGGGGCATCATTCAAATAAAAAAAAACTGAAGTGAAATTAGGAGGAACACATCATACAAAACATCCCTTGAGATGAAGTATGTGAGGTCAACTCGATCCACTTGTATTTATATAATATGTACAGTACGTTCTCAAGACTCATCGATCAGAAATTGTTTTTAGGCCCGGACAGGCAAGGAACTCGATCGAGAGCTGTGTGTGTGGTTACATCATTGCGGCCTGCAGCCTGTGTAATGCTGCTACTGTTGATTATTCAACCTTTCCCTTTGCTAAGAAAAAATACATTGTGTAACCTACGGTCTGTTTAGTTAATATGTACGCATACATTTATTTTGCTCATTATACTTGAAGTATGAAGTATCTTCATGGAGCTGGAGAGAGAGAGAGAGAGAGAGAGAGAGAGAGAGAGAGAGAGAGAGAGAGAGAGAGAGAGAGAGAGAGAGAGAGAGAGAGAGAGAGAGAGACAGACAGACAGACAGACAGACAGACAGACAGACAGACAGACAGACAGACAGACAGACAGACAGACAGACAGGGACAGAGAGAGATCATAGAGAGAGATCATAGACAGACAGACAGAGACAGACAGACAGACAGACAGACAGACAGACAGACAGACAGACAGACAGACAGACAGACAGACAGAGACAGGGACAGAGAGAGATCATATAGAGAGATCATAGACAGACAGACAGACAGACAGACAGACAGACAGACAGACAGACAGACAGACAGACAGACAGACAGACAGACAGACAGAGCGCGCATAGAAATTTTAGTATTAGTATTATATTTGTCTGAATATTATATATTTACTTGTAATGTAAGTTTCTGTCCACATATACTGCCCTGAGTAAAACTAAAAAAAAATCAATTGTACAAATGTTGCACCGTCAGTACGTCCTAGGAGACGGACTGGACCAGCTTTTGCCATTTTCCGTTCTTCCTTTATGCTTTTACAGCTAAAATGATGTAGTCTTGGTGTTTCACTCATGTAACATGACACTGATTACACACACCCTCAGACAACTTCTATTGCAAAAGAAACGATGACATTCATGCCGTGCATAGTGGGGATGTGTAGAAGTAAATCAAGTTGAAATGTACGTAGATTAACAGTTAGAAAAAAAACAATCATGTCCATGTGTAATGTTTTCATTAGAAACCTGTTTTTTTCTGCATTGTGAAAGAATAGCAATGCTTTAAATTAGAGTCCAATGTGATTGAGCAAAGGATCCTGACATGTCTACAGTGTTGTATTTGTTGTGTCTCTGTTAGTGTTAGTCTCTGAGTTGAAATGTGTCTTTCTTCTAAGTAATATTCTAATAAAGAAAAGCCAACGTCGTTTATATGCTATATAGTAGTGTATTTCGTTAAAACGGCGAACTTCAATTGAGTGAATGCAGAATGGTGAAGCTTTCAATCTCAGATAATATTCAGGTATAGTTTGCCCATTTATCTCAGTGGTCAGGATATAGTATCGTTGCTAGTTTAATTAACTGAAACCTGAAAGCTGCGATATCTACAAAAGCTGAGTTTAATTATAAGCTTTTTTTTTACTCTAGTGAAAATACCTAAATAATACCCCATTCCAGCATAACATAATATTAATGTCTTCTATAACATTATGATTGTCTTCTTGACAGTTGAGTGCATAGTAAGGATTTCCTGAACACTTTTTTGATACGTATCATAAATGACGTCATCGGATAGTTTATGAGTTATATCTCAATACCAAGTTTGAGTTCGGTCCCTGAATTGCAAGAGGTGGTTAAGTATGCTTCATTATGTATAATACTGTAAG
>NC_135550.1:12355907-12453407 GCF_964340395.1 Glandiceps talaboti | reverse complement strand
GGGGACTATTATTTTTCATGTCACCATAGTCTCCCATCACTGCATCAGCGTAGGCGTAACGTAGCATAGCATAGCATAGCATAGCAATGGTAGCATAGCATAGTTTATTTGACACCCAAAATGAGAAATACAAACTTCATGGACAAAAATAGAAATACAGCACAACAAACACTATAAGTATAATAATAAATAGGTTAATAAAAATGGATGGTTATTATTCAGTAAACAGTACAGTGACGTACATGTATGCCACTCCGTTGGTAGCATAGTCTCTCCCTCCTCATCCTCCACTGAGAAGACAATGTTACTTCATTTTCACTATCCGGTAGTCTCGCCCTCTGGGATTATCTGTAACTCTATTGTTGCCATAGTCTCTTCCCAGGAGACTATGTTGCTCTGTTTACACCATAGTCTCCCTGAGAGACTATGTTACTGTATCGGCATGGCAGTCTCTCTCTCTCTCTCTTGAAACATAAAACTCACCTTTTCGGTAAATTCTAGAGCCGACAGTCACTAGCTAGTATTGAGAACATTGCTTCAGACTATTGCCAGTATCGAACTGTCGGCTTCATGCAATGAATGATTTTGGTTATACTGCTTTATTTTGCATTTGTGCATTATTGTAAAGCAATGTGGATAATGTTTTCATTGACATATCGCTATATAAATAAACTAATTCTAATTTTAATACAATGTTAGGTGCCACAAAGTAAATTCTAATGTTTGCCATCCGCATTCAGGCATGTTTGTCGGTAGATTTAGAAGAAGAAGAAAAACACATTTCATTTTGCCCAAAATTTCTGTGCAAAGCTGTATTTCATACTTAATGTAAATGGAGTGACTGTTCAAATATCTTGAGAATAACTACACATAAATGTATATCTAAATAGTTGTTTAAGACAATCAAACTTTGACATTCATATTTCACCAGTCTAGTAGATTTAGGAACAAACAGAGAATGAATCAACAGAAAAGTGAATTTTACATGACATGCTAGCATTGTGGGTTTTTTTTCTGTGTTTGTTTTTTCCCTGTCTGTCTGGTAGGTTTTGGGGAAATTCAAGGATGGCAAACAAAGTATTTAAGTAATGGAGCCTTACTTCATTTTTACTGTAGTCTCTCACTCAGGGGACTATGTTACTCTAGATCTATTACCATCACAGCCTCTCCTTCAGAGGACTACACTCTATGTTACTTCATTGTTACCAAAATCTCACCTTTTGGTCACTATATATATAACCTTAGTATCTTCCACTGTTGAGTAATATCATTGGATGGAATCAACTTTGACCTATTCAAAGTCTTACTTGCTAAAAGTAATGTATAATGTTTACATGTATATGGTTAGAAAAGTGGATTTTGTATTTGACAAGTTGTAATTTAGACTACTGGTCTCACACATGACACCTTTGTCTTTGCCAAATCCATTTCTTTTGACTTGAGCGACATATTTGCTGTTTTTTGCTCCTGCTCGATCACTGTATGAGAGTTAATTCTTTACCATAAATCAAGAATTGTTTACCAGTTGACCTAACAGGTGGCCACTATTTTGCAAGAATAACTTTATGGTCTCAAATTATTGAATAATCAGGCTCCCCTCATTTCTCTTCTATTCTCAGAACACCCACTTTTCTAAAATGTTTTTTTTAGACATATTTGCTGCATATTAAAAATGTACCCACAGTAAACTTTTACTGCATCACTTGTGTTATAATTGCTCGAACTCAAACCTGGTATTAAGATATAACTCTTCATAAAAGGCATGCAATGGCATTAAGCACTATACTAGAATATTTATTCAAGCCTTAATGAAAGTATTTTCACTTGAAGGGAAATCTTTTCAACTCACCTTGTTTCACTTTAACCATTCAATATTGCATATGGGTATATATGAATCATCGATTCATGCAATTTGTGACTTCATAAAATATTCAAATCTCATTACAATCAATTACTGTTCTACACGTGAAGGATTCATGTACGTGCGACAAAAATCCTAGCGTATGCACACTTGGGTTTCAAAACTAGAAAGACATTACAGATTCTTTGTATTCGACTGCTATACAATTTATGAAATAATAACACATTCATAAAAGTTGACTTTTCTTTCTTCTTTTTGTTTTCAGAGAGCATTGTGACCAACATGAGTGATAGGACAACATGGAATACATTTTACAAAAGAAAGCAAGAGCCTAATTTTAATTGGTTCCTTGATTTTGAAGATGCTCACGAACAATTGGAAAAGTATTTCCCAAAACCAAGTAATTGGCCTAAAAATAGGAGATTTCATATTTTGGATATTGGTTGTGGGACATCATACTTCAGCATGGACTTTCTTAATAGAGTTGAACTGGACAGTACTTTATGGTGTGTGGATTTCTCCCAAGTTGCTGTTAGTCAACTTGCTAGTTGCGATATTTCAGACAAGGTAGTCAAGAGGAAAAACTTGTCAAGAGATGTTAACTTTGTGGTAGCTGATACCTGTGCATTACCATTTAAAGGGGATGTCATTGATATTGCTCTGGACAAAGGTACTTTAGATGCAGTCTTAAGAGCAGGTGACAGTAATACTAAAGCCACGTCATGTATATATGAAACGCTTCGTGTCTTAACTACACCGGGTATATTTTTGCATTTTTCCGATGAACATCCAGACATCCGCTTACATTTCCTCCAGCAAGTTGCCAATCAATACATGTCGACCCACGAAAACATATCCCTTTCTGTTGGCTATCAAAGTGTTACTGATACATGTGATCCAATTGAATATTTTATGTACACTGTCAGTAAATCAATCAGATAATGCTTGCCTCAAACATTTCTCCTAATGGAAGACAGTTGAGTGGACTAATGTAAAGGAAATCGGTTTATGTAAAGCTAAATGGTACATTGCAAACAGCTCGATTAGGGTAAAGACTGACAAATGAATTTCAAAAGGAAATAAATATAAAACAGTAGCATGAACTCATACCCGAAACTTGGAATAGGGAAAAACATGATCAAATTTGGTATTTCTAATTGAGTAACTATATTATTTGTTGTGAGGATAATGATGAAAGAAATTTTTCTGAAGTAAGTAATCGAATCATTTGATTAAAAAGAAAATGTAAGGTTATATAATTGCCCAGTGGTGATATTTAATGAAACTGAAGTATACTTTAAAGCAATGGGTTCTCAACGGATAGCATACGTGACTCTCAAGTCCCTAGATATGGTTGGTGAGGAAGATTTTCGAGATAGAGGAATTCGCTTTAAGTAATATGTATGCATTATTAGGTGACCTAATATTGAAGGTGACTCTCCACATGTGCATATGTCATGCTTATTGATCTTTGGGTCAGTTGAAAGACTATTGAGCCGATACTCTTAGTAAAAGCATAGATAATTTAAACCATAACTGTGTGCTACTTTATGTTAGCCAAGGCAGTTTTGATGATATTCAGAGTAGCACTGACCCCATCCTTCATTCCATTGTGTTTGTAGGTAGATAGATGTTGATGGAGGGACATTTCTCAAAAAATGCTATACGTGCACCTATGATGAATGTTTCAATTTCTCGCTGCGCATAAAGGCATCTATTTTATTTCTACATTTCTAATGACGACATACACTGTATTTCTTCAATTCAAGAAAAATTAGAATAAATCGACACCTTCTATGGACCAGAAAAAAAATTTCTTCATCATTCCCAATGGTAAGATAGCAAGTTTCATTAACCCCCAAAGGGCGAACCCCGACGGGGGCTACCAAGTTTGGCTCCGTTCATCTGTCTGTCCGTCCATCCTTCCATCCGTATCCACCTGTATCTCCAATACGCATTCACCAATTTCAACCAAACCTGGTACAAATATCAGATGTTATAGAGAGCATATGCACGTCATTTGTCGTAAATAATCACACTTTATCCAATAACTCTTGAAGTTTAACAGATAGAGACCTCATTCAAGTGTCTTCACCCCTGTTATCAATCATGAATTTTTGAATGGCACATTAACTTTTGACCTTGGCCTCCATCTTCAAGGTCAAATAGCCATATTATTGTCAAAGTGTGTATGTATATCTCTGTATGCATTGACCGATTTCAACCAAACCTTGTACAAATGTCAGATGCTATAGTCTGCATATATACATTACTTCGTTTCACAACCTCCACGATAATGGCAAAATGGCAGCCACATTTGTCATTGATATTCACATTTTGGCCAATAACTCTTGACGCTTAACAGATAGAGACCCTATTCAAGTGCCTTCGTTGTGGATATAAATGATGAGCTTTCTAATGACACACTGAATTTTGACCATCTTCATCTCCGGGGTCAAAAAGCTATGTCTTCCTATTTTGAAATCATTAAGATAATATGAATATTAATGCCAATGTGTCTGAAATTGTCAAGGATCTACACAAAATAGATAAGAAATGAAGAACCCTTTCAGGTGTTGTCAGTGTATCTTTTTGATTGCCGTAAAGGCCATGCCATAGTTGTTGGCTTTTTTTGAACTGACAGCCTGCGACATAATGTACAAACTAAAGAACTTATTGTAGTCACTACAAGAAATACTTTTTGGGGACTATGTCTTCCATGAAGACTTGTTTCTAAGGCATCTGGACTGCTAAAGTTTTATGGTTATCAAACCACCACCACCACCATCATCATCGCCTTCTAACATTTCTGTTCTTTAAACCAACCGATTTGTTAGTTTACTTATAACTCTTGCATTCCAGATGTAGTACACAATTTGTTTTTAAAGCAGAATGTGCCTTAGAAATAAACTCTTTTACCTTTTGCTATTACTTACGGTTCAAGCAAACGCCAACCTATTCTCAGATTAAATGAAGGACAAAAATCAGGGATCACTGTACAAATTTCAGAAATAGATGCCAAAATGTTATCAGAATTTAGTCATTTTACAATCCAACATGGCTGCCGAATATTGAATTAACTTAATTCGAAAATAAGGGATCGTTGCTGAACCCCCCACCCCCCCCACCCCCCGTGACAAATTTTGGACGGTATCGAAGAACTTTGATTTCAGGTAAATTTGTCCACAGGCCTAGGCATATGCAGGACCTGAGGAAATGTCAAATAATCAAACCTGATTCTGAAACTTAAGAACATATTAGGTAATCTGTTGCAGAAGTATTATGCAAAATTCACAAAGCTGTGAACAACGGTCGAGTCGGTCACAAACTTTATTTTTGTTTATATAAACTTCCATTAGATTAGATTTATAAAACTTTCGTACACGAAAATATAAAGAATATAAGCCGCTTTACGGTTCTCGTTTTGGAGGACATCCTCACCCCCAGCAAAGAGAAACATTTGGTGCGAGTTATAATTGTTTAATGCCGCTGAAGTTTGATACAGTGTTTACTGTGATAACAGGAAATTACACACATACCCACCAGTACTGATCCCATACATTATTTGCTATTTCATTTCCTGGAAAAACACAAAATTGCAAACAGCCTTAAGTTGAGGCTTTGGAGTCCTTGGCACCAGACTATCTTCTTTTTGGCGACATACAGGTCATGTCGTGTAATACAGGTATGTCCTGTTTTGGATAGTATTCTTGGTGAAAGATTGTCCCCTGTTTAAGGACACCTCATTTTTGTGGATCAGTGTACGAGTTTTGTCTCCAGCAGTTTTGCTAGCGACCGAATTCAAAAACATGAACTAGGGCCAAAAAAACAAGAATTGTTCTTTGGCCAGAACATATTGTCTAAAATGGAGCGACGACGCGATTTTTTTTTATTCTCAACAAACATGTCACTAAATCTACTATTTATGATAGTTACTGTTCTTTTTATTTTATTATACTACTTTAGAGCAAGTGTGTGTATGTGAGGGGGGGGGGGGGGGCAGGTGTCTAATGACTATTCATGATTGGCTCTCCAGTTGTCTTCACTGAAGTAGGGAGGCCCCCCCCCCCCCCGGGATCTGCAGACTGCGCATGAGCTGGACAAAGACTAAAAAAGACCGACGCGAGAGTATTTAAGTGATGCGCTCGCTGACCAGAAATAATTCTTTTTTGGGGGCCAAATGGTCTTTACCAAATTTCTTAAAGTCAGACAGAACCGTTGCCAAACTCTCAATTTACTACCAGTACACCGTACACACTCACCGAATAACGTCCATTGCCAAAAGAAAAACTGTACTGAGCGTTACTTGTGAGGGTTAATTATTAACGGCATCGGTATTTTAAGAATTTCATCATCCTTTCAAATTGACACTTTTACAAGTCGACACATGTGAGAATAATTAGTACTGTTGTAAGAAAGGGTAACATTTAATTAATGTCACCCACCTCTAAGCTACATGTATGCAATAACTCACGGCTCCCTGCAGTGGCACACGATCACGAAAGGTTTATCAAGTTGGTGTTTATTCTGTTGAAATGGGTTCATCTTGCACATGCTGGTCTCAATCATGCAAGTTATACATCAACTCCAACTAAAGCACTGTGCATTAGTACCCTGGGGAAGTTCTTGATAGATATTGTTAAGTTGTGCATTTGTAATCGTTATGTACATATACCAGGTATTAGATTTTTTTCTTTCCATTTATTTTTTGCATCAATCATTTCGATATCCAAAGCAGCTAACCCCCCCCCGCCCCGTGTCGTTTTGCACACACTAGTCATAGCAAGTACGTTACGTGTGTGCGCCCGCACATGTGTGCAAGTTAATGTGTGCGTTTGCATTCATGCCACTGTGGCGAATGCTTAAAATACAATTAAGATATATTTCTAGTGGTGTATCTGTCTAATATGTACGGATCGATATACACCGTTTAACAAACAACACACGTTGGTGGCGTTTTCCAACCTGAACCTGGGCAATGTATGCCGTTAATAACTTTGAAAATACGATAACTGGAAAAAAAAATACATTCTATACTTCGTGCAAAATTGCATATTTTTATCTAGCCGGGTAAAATTTCCGTTTGATAGCAGAACATAATATAGATATGCAGGACATTAATGAGATTACACATTGAAGTCTCGCAGGAGATGTATGAATGCCTTTTGTCTCATAGTGAGTGATACAGAAACACATAATAAATGTATTAATGTACACGTCACTTGTAGCAAATCGACCCGCGTGGTGATTACAATATACATGTAATATATTAACTTGGCAAGTACTGATATCCGGGATAATGCCAAGCGTTATATTTGAAATATAGTTGGCTATTAGGAAGTGACGTATATAGAGCAGGTCATTGACATTCATAAACTTTGACGCTTTATGAACCAATGTCAACCACCGTCGATATATTATATATTTTGCAATCACTTCTATGAGTTTTATAGGCTACTACTAGAGGTTGTGACGATGATGACGTCATTCTTTTTAAATTGACAGTGTCAATATTCTGTTACGGTAGTGAACGTGACTAATATAAAACCAAGTCTTCTCAATGTGAAGGCTTCTTCCATCCATCGTTTATATCACAATCATTGTTTACGTTATTATCGACCAAGTCCATCGTGGGATTCTTTCAGCCGACTAAATGTTACTTTATCCCCGTTGTATTTACCCGTTATGTAGAGCTATTTACAGATTAAAATGACTCTGATTTACCAAAAGTAATTTCGTAAAGAGACATTCAAGATGATTGCAAGAATGTAATTCGAATCCTTAATCAAATTTTAGTTACTGGCATTATTTCATTTAAAGAGGGCTTAGTCTTGAGAGCGTTCTGGCGTCGTATAAACGTGAGTCATTTTGCTGCAAAGTACTGCTTCGTCCTCGTCAATGTATATCCAATAGCCTTTTGAGCCATTTTTTTTTTGTTTTTACTTTTTTATATACATAAATTGATTCAGCGTTTCCTGAGCAATGCGAATTACTCCTTTAACTTATCAACAACTGACTAAACGTACAATAATTACGTTTGTAATGAAGTTGCAAAAACCTGACCCTATTAACGTTCTATAGTAGCTTGTTAAACGGCCTAAATAATCAGGAGGCCTTTCGGTGATGTAAGATTTTCTTTTTTTTTCAAAAGTGATTTATTTCGATTATTAACCTTATTGTAAATATGTCACGTGAAATGTCAGCTTACTCTGTCGGCGTGAATGCAAGGGTAGTCGCTTATGACATCTTATACTTTAATAGCTGACAATTTCATGTACTCCCAATTAGTGTCAGATACATCCCGACAAAGTCTCTTCATCTTCTTTTATCAATGTTACGCGTCTCTAGTTTAAGACCATTTTTTTTTATTTGAACAATGATATGCAACGCGGTGTGCATTATGCCTCTCTTAAGGTCTACAGTAACGTGTGGATGGATGAGTTTTGTCAAAAAGAACGTCTGCAGCAAGAATGGCGATGGGGGGAAATAACATTTTTATGCATGCTTATTGCATGTTAAACTCATACAATTCACTGCTATACCGTTTGAGAGACCTTGACATAAACTCTAGAAATTGAAAGATATCATAATATGGAAAGTAAACACATATACCGGATGTGCTACATTCCTATAGTATTTAAATGCATCATTGCGTGACTTCAAAATTCTTGCTTGAGTGAGTGAGTAGACATATAATATATCTAATGTAAAAAATCATTTTCGTAAAGAAGTTCAGGATATATCATGAAATAAAAACTTTGTCATTTCGTATTTAGAAAAAAATACACAGACATAGTAAAATTAAGAACATGATATATCACCCAACGAAGCTGTATAGAAGTGTTTCGCCAAGATATGAATCAACTTCCAAGTGTCATCGGGTTTTTTTAAACGCCCGGTTCAATAATTCTGTACATTTATTTGCACCTAGCTATGACGTGTCCGATGAGGTTTTCATATGCATGTCGTAATAGCGGACGTTTTGTAACAATAACACAGTCAGTTTTACACAATCGGGTAATGTTTTCATTTGATTGTACGCATGCCTGCTGATTTGTGGATTTTTCATAACATGAGGATACTAATAAAATTTTACTCTCAGACTGGTGAGGTTTTCTTAAATGTGTCGTAATAGCGAACGTTTCATAACATAACAAGTTTTACTCTGATGAGTTTTTCACATGTCGTAATAACAGATTTTTTTAAAAAAATTATTGATATGATAATGAATGAGTTTTACTCAGTCTGATGAATTTTTTATGTATGTTGTAATATTTGAGTTTTCATAATGACAATACTAATAAATAACAAAATATTAACATATGTTTAATGTTTACATTCTTGTATACTATTTTATTGGTATTTTAAGTAGAAAACCATAAATTATATATTACCGGAGATAATACAGTTTTCTTGTATCTTGTAAAGGCATTGGTTTTCTCAGTATCACGGTGACAGATACATCGACTAGGAAGCGGCAAGTGCGATAACACGGTGTTTTCATCGATTGACAGTTCTCACTGCATACTACGTTAGACTAACTGGACCCATACTCAAAGCACTTATTTCCTATAAGTGCCGTTGTACTTATTACATTACATGAGCTCCATTTTGCCTCAACTTTCAAATTGTGTCCTTAAATTTGCTGACTATATTATATTCTTATTAAAAATGACTTTTTTGAATGAGTTTGGTCGGAAGTCGGTTTCACACATACAGATGCTTTATGTGTATTAATTAATGCAATAATGGATTGTGAGGTATGCAAATATTGTAATGGTATTTTTTTGTTAAATACGTTAACATAATTAAACAGCTTCATTCAAACAATTAACGTCCTAAGGTTAATTATTTAAGATAACGTATTTCTGTAGGTCGCCTCGCGGTAAGGACACATTGTTCGCAATTGCATATACATTTGACGTATAATAATAAGTTTATTCAGTACTTTGGCCACTGGCCTATGGTACAAAAAATATACCTTTGACGTATAGAATCTACGAACTGTGCAAAAAGTTTGAATAAAACAACGACTTCCGTTTACTTAATCACCTGCAATTACTACTTCAATGTCTGAGACGCCGTGATACACATCACCTACTTTCTGGAAGAATTTTTTTTTTGAAGCATCAATGCACAAATAATTAGTTAATTAAAAAAAAGGAATCATGCAGTTAATGTACGAGTTCTTGTTATGATAGTCTGACAGCATTACACCATAACATTGGGGTCGTTAAATTAACATTGACAGCGAAGCCATTTTGGAAAATACTATTATTTACAAATGAATGCGTTAATGACTGCCTACTTATTGGAAGACTTTCAGCGTTTTTGGAAGTTTAGTTTGCTATCATTAGTAGCGAAATCCACAAGAACTGGCCCAATTTAGAGCTGCCTGTGCCTGTCTTCGACTTCGTGCTCTGATCAGCATCGTCACTTGTCCCCTTATGGCGAAATAACAAACCAGGAATATGATATCAGAAATGTTGATTAATCATTATCATTAGTTGCCAAATTTGGATATTAAACTAGCTATTTAAATTGCTTTAATTATATTCGGATATATATAAAGCTACAATTTTAATGTCTTATAATGTGGTCACATGTACATGCCAGTAAGCTATTTTTTCGTTTCTGTTTTCAGCCGCTTTGTTGCCTATAATGGTTGTCCTTGCCACAAGCAAGTTAATGTTTGTTGAACATAATTCGTGGAATTCTAGACAATTTATTGTAACACCTTTACTTTTAGAAATATTGTTTGTATATATATATATATATATATATATATATATATATATATATATATATATATATATATATATATATATATATATATATACACACACACTCAGAATGTGTATCCTGTATATGCTGGAGTGACAGTTTCACGCTGTCGCGATCATATATATATATATATATATATATATATATATATATATATATATATATATATATATATACTTCAAAACATTTCAATAATCGGAAGAGTGGTGAAAACCATGTTTGGTCAGCTTTAGACTGATGCAACCACCTTGTCAGCTACTGCAGTACAGGCATCTTCAGGTACAGCGATGTCAAATTTGAACTTTGCACAGACAATACTGCACAATTAGGTATCGATTTTGAAAGATGTCAAATATTACTCTCACTGTACAATAGCAAACCATCCGGAAGGAAGTGCAAAAAAAATCATACGCTTTGGCGACAAGCTTTGGATTATTTGGATATGTTGTCATGGCAACAAACGTTTCGGTGACTCTCTGAATATCAAAAGGTTAAGATCTTTGGAATTATGTCAGTATATATGACGGTAACTAAAGTTGAAAAGAGTCTTAAAATGATGCAACCCAAGTATGGTTGTTACAGCCATTTTCACGTGTTATGACAACCAGTTGGTTGATTTGCATAATGTTATATGCTTATATCCATTTACGTAATTAACAACCTTTCCGAAATCCAAATGATTTGTAAATTTGTTTTAGAGACGTCTTGTTATGTATCCTCAATTTCATTGTCAATCGAGCAACACTTCCTTGATAAACTGTACCATTAAGAGTTAGCGATAGGATTTTTAAACTAATAGCTACAATCTTCATTTGTGGCGAAAAATACACATCAGAGAGGTAAACGCGTCGATCCTGTAACGATAACTGTACTATCAGTCAAAGATGTAAATCCACCCTTTATATTACAGCTTCGGTAAACTGTACCGTTAGAGATGCAATGTACACCAGTCCCTTTAACACAACCTTGATAAACTGGACGATTAATGATGCAAAGTCAATTCTTTAACAAACCCTCGATAAACTGCACTGTCACACATGTAAAGTCAATTCTTTAACAACACTTCATTAAAATGTGTGTAACTAACAGAAAAAAGATGCAAAGTCAACCCTTTAACAAAACCTCTATAAACTATATGTACCAGCGAAGATGTAAATCGACGCTTTGATAAAACCTCGATAAACTGTACTGTCACACATGTATTAAAAGTCAATTCTTTAACAAAACCTCTTTAAAAATGTACCAGCAAAGATGTAAATCGACGCTTTGATAAAACCTCGATAACCTGTACTAATACACATATTGGTTTGTAACAATGTTTAAATCATCAAAACACTGAACTACCTTTGTGTAGCTGTACAACTGACATAAACCGTACAGCTACATGTGCTACATAATCATCCTTTGAGTGATTCCAGCTGATCGCGAGATAGAAGATACAATGATGTACAACAAACCCCTAGTTTAACAAGGAAGCTGAACATACACTAACTTGTACAATGCTTCATAGTACATAAAAAATGTTACCCAAGGCAATGCAATGAACATCTTATGAATGTGTGTAAGCTACTTGACAAACGCGTCTGAAGAATTTCTGATGGCTGTGTAACTAAAAGTTGAGTTTGTTGTACTATATATAGATACTTAAGTGAGGGCAATGACACTACTAAACGTGAAATATATATAACAAATGAGCTGGTTCCCTCGTTTGTTTCAGCGTCATTAGAGTTTGACTACTGCAGTTACTTCAGCGTTTTAGTGTATTTGCGTCCGCATGTGTCTCAGCCCATTCTACCGTATCAATTTACGGTGCATTAAAATCAGTTTGACCATTATCAGAGATAAAGTTAGTAATTATTAGAACCGAAATACTCCACTTCATTAGCAGTAAATATTTCCCCTGTAGTCTTTACGTCAATTACCACAATGTCAATAACCGGTCGTTGTTCTTTCGATGACATTTTTGTAATATATTTTAATCTTCTGCTTAAAAACATCTCCAGAGTTACAAAAATAAACATTTCAAAATATGTTATATTCAAGAAATGGGGTCACTCGTAGTCATAATGTAAATCTGTTTACCTATCTACAGGTCTCCCGTGTTAGTGTCGACGAATAGAATTGACTGCTTATAAAAAAAAGTTGCTGAGAGTGTACCAGCGATTACAACTATGCACTTGATATTAAAATCGACTACTTCGACAACACATATAATGATTTATAATCAGCTTGCATGTCGTTGACGATTTTCCATATTTTATTTTTTCAAATTACCCATGTCTTTTTAAAGTTTGCCCACTAAGACCACGTGTACAATCATATGTGCAAGGAACCATGACCACACAAAACTGGAAGGGGTATGTACAATACTATAAGAGGGGGCGGCTGGGAGGGGGGGGGGTGTGAGTCGAATAAAGAACGGTGTAGATTATCCTAATTATAAATGAAAATATTAATTCTACATGAAGAGAGCACAAGTTGTTATTTTCACCGATCAAGCAAGTCAGGTCAAGTACTTTGTATTCGCATCACGTTATTTGTACAGCCGGATTTATAGTTGACATTGTCAAATGGAATAACACACCTTGACTGCAATGCATGGTCAAACTCTTCCTAGTGCAAATGTTGATCAAGGACAGTGTGTTCGTAGGAGCAATGTAGCCACACTTGCACTGTGTGTCAAGACAAATTTGTCTTGCGAAATGATTCAAAACGTCTTTCAAGTTTTCGAAATGAAAATTGAACGATTTGTGCAGTACCTACATGTATACCCTTTACATTAATAGTACACGAATGCATAGACATTAAGACAAGATTGATTCAGCTAGACTGATGTTTCCTAAAGTAATGTAATAATTCAAAAATATACGACTACGTTATTCATTCAAATCAATTTTACTTTGGCAGGAACATTAACTTCTCTTTTTATGAAAAAGGGCCATTTATCATGTGTCGTTACATGTCAGCCGAGAGGATGGCGACGAAGCCGTTACGGAATACTAATACTTACAGATATAGTAAGCGGTAATACACCCCAAGGTGGTACTGAGTCGAGAGAAAGACATTATACTTAACTCCCGAGGGCAAATGTTCTTTCCGCTGAAACAATCGTTATATGATCATTTTCAGTAAGAGCCTCAAGTCAGGAAAAGTGAAGGGGGGATATGGTATTTATGCTAGTGCACAAGGGGGAACTTTTGATACTTTAGATCTGCCTCTTTATTCGTTTCTTTATCGCCGCCACCAGAGGGGTTACTTATGAAGTTTCTATTTTAATCAACATCAAGCCTATCTGTCGGCAAAAGAAAATTTCATCCGACATGAAAGAAGTAAACAGCTTTTATTAATAATAGTCACAAAAATTCAGCCTTGGAACTATTAACTCTTGGGTAAGATTATTTTTAAGATCCATGAATCTTAAATGGGAGAGAAAAATGCTCCTAAAATCTAAAACTTGGGACTCCGAGCAATGTATAAAATACACCTTAGACTTAAAGCTTATATACATGTGATGTCACAAATGATCCCATTTTTATATGTTTGATAATAAAAATAATCACCGATGACAATGTTCATGTTCATCCAAATAAAAAGGTTCCCCAAGCTATGGTCATGATATATAATATCATGTAAGTTCGAGACTGTTCAGTTCTGAGAATATGTTAACTTATCATTAAATAACAAATTTACGAGTTGGCTTCAACATTTGCAGGTCAAATGCAACTGAAGTTGAAATGTCACCTTTTAAATGGCAGTAAATTTAAAAATGTCATCTGTTGAATGTTAGTATTTAAGAGCAATTCACCGGAAATTTTACCATTTGTCACCTGCACCTGCTAGTAATTACCGGCAATTTCCTAGGCATAAAAGTGCTTGCAACAACTAGGGTACGTTTAAACTTGATTGAGGGAATGGGTAACGTTTGAATTGACAAGTCCTCGCCGCAATACAGACCAACAGACAAACAAACCGATATACAAAGACACGTTTATGCAAATATCCGCAGCGGACAAACATCGATATTCTGAAGTTCATCGTTTATATTACGAAATGACATCATTTTTTTGTATGTTTTAAGGAATCTGAACTTCCTGACTACAACTTAAGTTATCAAGCTAATATTGAAATGTGCTCATACATACCTTTAAAAGATATTACCGATAACACTTTACCAAATTTGCGACGATTATCTTAACTATGGCTGAAAGAAGGTCCAAGGAGAATGCAAAACCGTTTGACGTCATGACATTGTCATTATTGTTAAAAAAACTAAGGTAGGTCGTGTACTGTACTTTATTTCCGTGCTTGTCATGTGACTCCAATGGAATAATTTCCTGTCGGAAGAGACTACCACATTTGTTTCGAGTAAAGTGATGCCAACTTACAGAATTGAAATGTACATATTAAGTTACATGTGATTAGACCATTGAAAATCACTTTAGAGCCAACATGACGGAAATGTAGGAAACTTCTCAACTAGCCCCCATCACAACCAAGCTGTGCATTTTCTTCCGATGAATACTCGTTTTCATTTCACGTTTGATAAGACAGGCGCCAGTGTCCCATAACACTGGGTTAGGATTAAATTCATTATCCGTGCCGTTCACGAGGGGTTTCAACAAATTCAAAATTCATAACTCTTCGCTGAAGGCAGGGTGATTGTTATTTTTTTTATCCGTTCACATAGTCTATTAAATTATAATTGTGAACATTCTTTGCATTTCAATTCTATTTCACTTCAATTCTATTTCACATTTAGGGAGACGTTGATCAACAGGGAATCCACAACTAAACTACAGATAAAGAAATATTCTTGCGTAGGTATGATAACAAAGACTACGTCAGAAGATGTCATTATTAATGAAATCCGTTGATATTTTGTGGCAGACATTAAAGTTAGACGAAGATAATGCAATACTGAATACTCCAAAAAGTATAAACACCTGTTGGGGTCATTTCTTACATAAAAAAAAATAATCTTCATACATCAGATTTCAGATTTCAGTAAACAGGCTCATAAGGCTGTGTAGCATATCAAAGAACATTGCTATACCACATTTCACACTTCATGCTTCATATTCCATAGTTCACACACTTCACATCTCACACCCCAAAACGTGATTGTATAAAAGCAATACAGCCAACAATGTCATCACATATGGAAACGCTAAATTTTTCAGATGATAGCAAAGTTGTATAACTCAACATACACTCCCCATTGAAACAAATAACACAGTCCAAAGCCTGAAGACACAATGTTCGATTACAACACGTTACTGTGTATGTCTGCGAAGTTATCAAGTTTTAATCCGCGCATTTATCATGCGAGTGAAAAATGCAGACATCCTGCCCGACACATGTGACAACCCTATACAAAATTATCAGAACAGCTTTCCATACCCCAGAGCTGTTTTTTTTTTCTGTGCAGTGTCTACGACAGATTGTTGTCATTTGTGATCGTATCAAAATGGATTCAATGCTATCATCATTCAGACAGGCTTTAGCGTAATCCCATCTGTGTATAAGCGTATGAACGTAATACTTGACATTTGCAGAATGGCTTCTCATTTATAATCAGACCACTAGTTCATTTTACATATCTATTTTTTCTGACACAAGTAAGTGAAACATCATTTATAAAGGGAATTGCAGTCTGTATAAGGGAACCTGGCTAACTGAAATGGTTGAATCACGAAGATTTAAGACGGTCTAGACTTTTCAATAGACTATTAAAGTTTCAATAGTTAGGGAGCCTTCAGTATTTACAAGGGGGGAGGGCCGGGGGAATCAGGAGGGGGGGGGGTCACATTTTACAAACCTGTTCTTGGGGGAGGGTCACATTTTACAATCCGTAGTTTTGTGACGAAATCGAAGATTCAATTATTGTAAATTGGTTTTGTGTGTTTTTAAGATGTCAAAGTGAGATTAGCACTCAACATTTATTTTTATTTTTACAAGTACTTTACATGTCAAAGTACAAAAATAAAAATATATGTATTGTAAGAAAATTAAATATAAACAAATTTTGTTGAGTGTACCATCTCACCTTATCACTCACACTGTCCGTGAATGTTGTTGTTAAAATATGATGGTGATGATATGATGATGATGGTGATGATGATGATGGTGATATCGATGATGATGATGATGATGATGATGATGATGATGATGATGATGATGATGATGATGATGATGATTTAGTTTCTAATGTCATAGACAACACGGACAGTGATACGTGTACTGACTCAAATAGTACCAGTGAGTCAGATTAGAGTGACACTGATAATGGCAATACTGAAGGTGAAGGTGATGATGATGATGATGATGATGATGATGATGATAATGATATCAGGCAACTTTTACAAGTGCCCAGATCAGACAGAGTATATGCACAACATGGAAAACCCGTTTAAGATACTAACTATAGATTGTGTATGATTATACGAGAAATATACCTAGCCAGTCTTTTACTGTTTGTCACTTTATATGTACAAATATTGCTTTCTAATACAGAGTCAAAATGATTTAATTTGTATGTAATGTATACATATATTATAATGGGGTTATTGATTAACGTTCAGTATATGCAATTGTCATGGGGAGGGTCATGTTTTACAAAATGGGGCAAAGGGGGGGGGGTCACTTTTTACAAATGGAGAATGGGTGAGGGTCATGTTTTATTTAACAGACCATGTGTGATTTCCTCCGCCCCCCTGTAAATACTGAAGGCTCCCTTAAATGCAGGAGTATTTAGTGTAGTGTAAATAAAATGATCATTTGGGAAATCCTATATACGAGATGGCGAGTTTTTTAAAACTGTACGTGTTTTGCTAGATATGATAAGGTAATCGTAACATCGTGCACCGTGCTATATTATTGAATCACCTGTGGATAAACATGTATTCGTATAGCTGTACACATAGTATGGTGGCACTATAAACCAATCAAACTGATTTTTGGGATCTGCAACCAAAAATCATTGCCCCCAATTAATCACGATTTCAACTTATATAAATAGATCTCTAATTAACATGTACAAATAAAGTAAAATTATTGCTATTTTAAAAGTTTTCGTGAATATATTTTTTTTCTGGTCGGCAAAAGGTCGAAACAATCGCATTTTTCTATAGTCTATCAAAGACACAACGTATCGTTTGTTCGTTCGTTCGTTCGTTCCACACCTACATGTATATACGTCAGAGAAGACGTTTCTTACGGTTTACCTTTTCCTGTACAGGGTTGAGATTATCGTTAGGGTTCTCTCGACTCGGTGACAGTATGCAGTTTACAAAGATCAATATTCATATAAATTTGTCAAACATGTACACGTGGAGTTTAACGTGTTATGTGCATCGACCATGTTCTCAAGCCTTGACATTATCACTGAAAGGTCTATAAAGGAAAGATTGATGATTGCAATAACAGTGTGATAGCGTAAAAAAAAACGTATGTCTTTACATATATTTTGAAAAGGTCTACTCAAAAGCATTCCTTTGATCAGAAGTGGAAAATTTGAAGGCCCAAGACAGTTGGTGGCAGGTGTACGTAATAGGTTTAATCGGTAAGAACACGTCAGACCGCTGGCGTAATAACTCTTTAATAAAGTACATAATCATTCTAAGAGTAACCAAAATGATGCATGCTGATTAAGTGGGAATTTCTTCTCCAGACAGCAGGAGAAGTGGATCACTAATCCTTCCCATCATTTACTATAAGTTATAATACTCGATGTGTTCGTCGCAGAAGCAAATTTTCATTTCACTAAAGCTTGGGAGGATTAAAGGGACACAAGCTGAGTTTATAGCTTTTTGGGATGTACTTTTTTTCCTACATATTAAGAGGTATTCACAATTTTCTACTTACTGATGTATACTTAACCATCGATCACTTGTAATTTACTACCTAAAACCTGGTATTATGATATATCTTATATACAATCCGATGACGTAATTTATCATACGTATAAAGATGTACAGGAACTCCCTTGGCAACCGTTCTAAATATGCCAGGACACAAACTACAATGCCAAAATAGGCATTTATCGACATTAACATTATACTAGAATATAGTTTAATCGAAGATTTTATGTAAGTATATTCACTTTAGTAAAAGCTCATAAACTTAGTTTGTGCCTCATTAACATACTGACGATGTTATTTACAAACTTCGACTATTTACGTGTACGTACGTAGGTAGGTAATGACATTTCTAAGGTTAACAAACTATGAACCTTAATCGTAATTTTTGCATCAAGTAATTGTTTTTGTTATTTTGCATATGCATATTACTCCATTTATACACTATATAATGTACTATAATATACCTAGTGATAATGCTGTGCCATGATTCGCTAGAATCAGTCACGTGATAGAATGACTAGGGAAATAGTTCCATCAATTATTACATGGTCACGTGACCACCGCGAGTTCGCAGCAGGTCAAAATGGCAGCTTCTGACGATGTCGTCTGCCACCGCGAGTTCACAGCATGAGGTATATTATTAAACACAAATTGCCTGGCCTATATTCGGGCTATAGCAACCGTTCATTACCCCCTCGTGACTGTGAGTTACCAGAATCACATGCTATTTCCCTCGGCCGAAGAATAGCATGTGATTCTGGTAACTCACAGTAGGGAAATAGCATGTGATTCTGGTAACTCACAGTCCCTTGGGTGTAATAAACGGGTGCTATATAGCCCTCATGGCCAGGCAATATGTGTTCACTATACTATACTCTATCATACTAAGATTCTGTACTATACTATACTGTACTGTACTGCACTCACTATATTGTAATGTATTGTACTTTATAGTAGTGTATTGCAGTGTAGTATACTGTACTGTACTGTATTGTATTGTTCTCTACTATAATATACTGTCCTATACTATGCTATGCTATGATGTGCTGTGTTATACTGTACTGTTCTGTTCTGTTCTGTACTGTATGGTACTGCACTGCACTATATTGTAATGTATTGTACTGTATAGTAGTGTACTGTAGTGTAGTGCACTATACTTTACTGCATTGTTCTCTCTACAATAATATGCTGTCCTATGCTAGGCTATCCTATCCTATACTATACTGTACTGTGCTGTACTGCACTGCACTATACTATACTATACTATACTGTACTGTATTGTACTGTACTGTACTGCACTACACTGTACTGTACTGTACTGTACTGTATTGTATTGTACTGTACTGTACTGTACTGTACTGTATTGTACTATACTATGTTATACTGTACTGCACTGCACTGCACTGCACTACACTACACTACACTACACTACACTACACTACACTACACTACACTACACTACACTACACTATACAACACTGTACTATACTGTACTATACTATTCTATGTAATTCACTACACTCTACTATATTACTACTATAATACGATACTATGCTATACATATCGACTATCTCGGTACATTCAAATACTATCAAAGCCTTGCTATCATTAAAAAAAATTCACATGTGCAGCCGCCGTGTGAAAACAAATTTTATTCACTGTGAAACTGTTAAAAAAAATAGTATCAAAAATATGTCATGTTTGTGCTGGTCGGTGTAGCTGTTTATATAGAGAAATGACACGCTAAACATAGTAATGCGTTAACCACCGCACATATATTAGTGAGTAGTCTTTAGGGATCTTTTAGTGTAACAGAGTGGCAAAACTAATTCAATGCACATGTACATCAAACTGTATTCGGTTGTTTGGTTGGTTGAGTGGAAGTTATTTCTATAGTATGTGACTAGATAATAGCGTTCCATTTTATTGTATAACGGTGTCATTGGTAACAACAATAACAAGATAGTTGTTTGTGTAATATATATTTCAGAAGACGAATCCCCAAACACCACACAAGTACTTCGTATTCTTTTCGCGGTAATATAGTTTTCTGCTCGCTTTGGATCTCAAAGCTATATCTCCAAAAATAACTACACTACAGTAGGTGTCATTCAAACATTGAAAATAAAAAAAACTCTTGTCAAGTTTTAATGACAAATAACCGACAATAATTGCTCTGAGATTCACTACTCCTGTGTGTCTATTAATTATTCAGAGCCCGAAGTAGTTAAGAAGTTTTTAACTCCATTTAATTACTTAACCCCCTAAAAAAATTACTGCGACTCGTTAATGGAATTTGGAACATCAATTTCAGTCGCAGATGCGATCTATCATATTTTTTTTTCCGCATGAGTTATATTTTATTTGAAGTAAAGCTCGTATACTATATCAATCGTCACTATTCTCATGTCCCATGATGTTAATACAAAACTCTAATTGGTAATCAATTTTGGACTAAACTCATCGGAACGAATAACATGATATGGAAGACGTGGCTATTGCATTACAATGTCAGTGTATGTGCCGTTCTTTTTCTTTTTCAAATGAACGAGTTTATGTCGTTACGTTGGAATTGCTGTCTTCCGATTCAGCATTGTACTTGCTACGTCCGTTTCTTTTTAGTCAGCGGAGGGAGGAAAGGTAACTATATATCAAATTACACAAATGGACCTACATATTTCTAATTCTGTACTTTTATCCAGGGGGCTTAGTAATATCGTAATTTGCCAATAAATGATGTATGGGTATGAGTATTGAGAAGCATTGTTCGGGTTTTTTAATTTGACTAATTTTTACTTCGGTCATTAACTATGAAATCGTGTTTCAACATTATCTCGATAGGATTACATTTAAATATTTTATATTTTTAATTCACAGCAATGGTTTCCAAGGCAAGGTTAAACCCATCGGATTGAAGTATCGTCAGAATTATGATGTGTTGTTCGTGGCTGATTACTTCGCCTAATGATGTGTGTAGAGTGATATCGCTTCCGCGAGACGGGCCTTCCAAAGATGTGTCATCAATCATCGTTGAGTCAACAAAATCACGAATGCGTCACTCCTGCAAGATACTGTTTCTTTCCTAAGAGTATAAATATCGGACAGGACTTGTGAATATGTGTGTTTATGGTTGCAAGAAATAACCACAGTACAACTTATGAACATAGATTTATTAATCCCGTGGGACCAGACTCTTATGTAAAAAAAAAATCTCCATTGCGCGTATTGGAGTGAAATTATCAATTATGTTATGCGTGGTAAAATGACCATTGAGCATCACATGATATCCTGGCTAATGGAGGAGACAAAGCTATAATTGACAACGGTGTAATGCGCCAATATCCTGCAAATATCTCTATGGTTATACGATCTTATGTTGATGTATTGCTACTATCAGTGACTACTTAATGACGATGGTAAAAAAAGAGTGTAGTGCATTTGCCATGATTGATGATTACATCTTTTATTTCTTGTCCTCTTTATTCTTTTTTTTTCCCTCAAAGGAACTTCATTACGTAAGCAAACTTATGGTCCGCAACAGCTATGCAAATAACTATAGATTTATGAACTATAACCAGGCCTGCTGCTGCAAAAAAAAGAGAGAAGATATTAGGGGTTACTTGACCATATGGTTATTTTAGAACAACATGCATCCCTCCCTGTGTATGTTGTCAACGTTTCTGACTGTCATTTCTTCAAGACAAGAAAAATAGCATTGTCTCGTTTGATTCCATTTATAAAGTAAAGAATTAAACATCCTTATTGAGATTTTGACGCACGCAAATGAACTCTTGCCCCCCACCCCCACCCCCCATCCCACCCCCAAAAAACAACAACAAAACAAAACGAAGGAATTACGTTTGTCTTGCGTTAGTTTTAAACTGCCATGGGCCCTTTTTTATACTCATTATATCGTGAAACTTGTACAAGGAAAGGCAACCAAGGTTACATGACAGAATAAAAGTTGATGATGTATGTTGTTACCTAATATATAAAGATAACTGTCGTCTGAAAGCGAACCGCATCTGAATATATATAGTCTCAAAGTACATCATACGATTTTTTAAAATTTAATTTTAAAAGAAAAATTATACAGTTATGAATTTCTCAAACCATGAAAGTTAAACCAGGTGATGAAGCAGCTTGTAGTATAAAAATGAATATCATTCAACGAAGTCGAGCGTGTATATTAATTGCTTACCGAGAGATTCTCCCTCGTTATTTCTACGTGTTAATTAATATTCGTGGGATTTTTTTAACAGTGTAATGATAATACAGCCATCTGTGCCCAGCTGTGAAATGATGTCATATTTGCATTTTACACATAATTACTATTAACTGTTACGGTATACCAGGTTGTCTGATGAGGCGTAAACAGAGCTGTATATACAACACTGGAAGATCATATTGGAATGCACAGAAGTGCACGCACATGGTCAGAAGAACTAGTATCTTTCAAGTTCATTTGTAGTACCAGATACTGAAAACCACAATGATCAGGATCTTCCGTAATCGCTCACCAGATATTGATGAATAACTAGAAGACATTTCAAGGTATGTGATGATATATCAATACACTCCCTATCTTATCTTTATATATCAATGGCAGCTGGAATACTAACTGTGTTCTTACCTCAACTACATGCCATTGGATAGAATGTAGAATGCTATAAGATAAAGACAGCTGTGTAGGTTCTTTGTCGTACAACCTCATTTCTACCCTATTTCCTCCTCTTCTTCCTCCTTCTCCCCCTCCACCACCACCACTACAACTGTAACTTCCACCACCACGACAAGTACATTTACTACCACCACTGCTGCAACCGTGACTGTCACGACAACGAACACCACCCTACAACCGTGACTGCCACCATCCCGAAAACTACTACCACCACCAACACCACCACTACATACAACCGTGACTGTCACCACAACCACTACCATCACCAACTCCACCACTATACATGTACAGCCGTAACTGCCACCACCACTACAACCGTGACTGTCACCACCACAACCACTACCACCACCAAAACCACCGCTGCAACCGTGACTATCACCACCACCCCCTTCATCATCATCACCATCATTGCCACAACAACCGTGACTTCCACCACTACGACAATCACTACCACCACCATCATCATCACCACTATAACCATGACTGCCACAACAATGACAACCACTACCATCACCACAGCCTCACCACCAGCTCCATCACTACTACTACTACCACTGACCCACCACCACCATCCCTATAACCACTACCATTCCCACCACCACCACAACTACCAGCTCCATCACTGCTACCAACACCACCATCATCACTACAGCCACTACCAGTATCCCCCTCACTACAACACCGTCTCCACCACTACCACCATCACTATCTCCCCCTTTAATATTCTCACCATCCTCACCCTCACGATCGCTTTTGCCATCACTACCACTACCATATATATCCATAACCACAATGGCCTATACTAGTATAGTATTAGCAACAGTAGAGCTGCTGCTGGTGGTGGTGGTGGTGGTGGTGGTGGTGGTGGTGGTGGTGGTGGTGGTGGTGGTGGTGGAGGTCAGAGATAAAAACCATACTTATCATCATCATCATAATAATAATAATAATAATAATGAGGTCATAGTTCATACATGAGCTGATTTCAAATAATATATTTTCTCTTCTAACAATCCCCTATCGCCAACTTTCAGTACAGCATTGAAGTTTCAGTAATCGTATTCATCAAGAAGCAACGAACTGACTATTAACGACATCATCATATGTACATACTGACACATTAGTACATATATAACCGTGCTTCTTGCATTCCAGTCAAAAGTATCGTACAATTTTTAGAAAATTGGAGTACGCTGTCCTTCTAAATTTCTGAATGAGATCGTATTGATACGGTAAAGATAGCACATGTGTTGTGCATGCGTTGCGTTGCGTTGCCTTCCTAAGGAATTGGGTGTTTTTTCACGGTCTGTATGTAGCTAGGTCAGGGGTCAACAGCTGACAAAGTATTACCGTTAGTATGTACCGTTTCGTCTTGATGAAATAAACATTACATCTACCCAGGGCACATTTAAGATGGATTTCAACGATAAAATGGTGACCTTATCAGCCAAGCTTATAATGGAAGTACTACACCTATCTACACAGTGTATGTTAATAGTGGCCTTGAATTAATGTCTGACCTGTGACAACTACCTGTGATTATAAGCCTAGCATGGGGTATTGGGAGGCCGTATTCTTGAGCACATTGGTGGCGGGGGGTTCTTGGCTTTGTAAAGGATTATGTATAAGCTGGAATGTCGATAAAATATTGATCGTGGGTTTTGTGAGAGACAACGTTATTGCTATGCGTTGGTATGTTGTAAACCCACTACAGTTTTAAGCGTGAGTGCGTGTGATTGATTGTTCACAGCGCTGTACCTCACCAGTAATATTCATGCAATTTAATGAAATTGCTCGTCGTTAATGTGATGGAATATCGCCATTTCAATGCCACAGGATCTATTTGAAGCTTTTTCCCCTCCAGGTATCAATAGGCATAGGAAAAATACGCTTTAAGCCACTCATTGCTCATTTGGTAGCTTCCAGCAATGTACGAATTGCTGAAACAGTTTGCATTCTTACTATACAAGTATTCCATATTCAATCTCGATATATTAGTCGTATGACCGTATGCATGAAGTCAAAAGATGACGTAGGCAACACTGCCGGGTTTTTTTGTATTTCTGTATGGTGATAATACTCCTCTACTTTACACACAGGTACATCCTACGCTACCCAATCATACCCCTTCAGTAATCATATTTCCGGCACACACACACACACACACACACAAACACACACACACACACATATATATACACACACACGCGCGCGCGCGCGCACACACACACACATGCACCATCCTCCATCCTGCCTGCCTACCAACACCTACCTACCTACATACACACAAACATCCATCCATCCGTATACGTACGTACGTCCGTCCGTCCGCCCGTCCCTCCCTCCCACCCTCCATCCATCCATCCATCCATCCGTGCGTGCGTGCGGACGGACGGACGGACGGACGTACATACATACATACATACATACATACATACATACATACATACATACATACATACATACATACATACATACATACATACATACATACATACCACAGACAAAAAGTGGACAAACATACAAATGTATGCAGAAAAACACGAGTGAACGTTTATGAGGCTTTGAAAAATTAGCTGCAGAAGTACGTGTGCTTTCGTTAAAGTATCTCTGGTTACCGTACTATAGTTAATACTTACATGTAAGAGAGAAAACCACATTCAAACCAACAATATTAAGTAAATTCCAGTCACCCGCCCCCTACATTGCCGTGTTCCCATCAGTCCAAGTATTTCACATAGCTCCCTTCGTGAAATGCGTTCCTGGTTTCCGTAAAATGTCTCAAGTGACAATCTGTGTACGCTTTAATGTTCCATAATAGATAATAGCTAATAGCTATAGTTCATCAGTAACATAGAAACAGTCATTCGCTGATGGATGTGACTTCGTCATATTACAACCGGATGATATAGAAACCCCATGGCATGCATTAGGTCAGCCAAGTAATGTATCCCACAGTACTGTTTCGTGTGTCACTTTGTAAAAGGAAAAAACATCATTCACTTCAATTATCACGATTTCTTTCTTTTTAAACGTGTATTTTATTTTATTTTTAAAATTAAGCTGTTTTCCATTCTAAGACTTGTACTTTTAGGATGGTAAAGTCGAATAACACTATAAACCACGGGGTGAACGTGGGATTAAATTCTGCTTTACGTGTATGGTCAATTTACCGACATAATTGGTGTATTTAGTTATTTCATTACCTACATTGAGACTTTTGAATGTCGCAATAAAAGTAGTCCAGTGATGGTTGCTCTGTTGACCCGTGTAATTTCATTTCACTCGTCCTACAGTGACGTCACAGCAACGATGGTTGCCCTTGGATAGGAAATACCATTGGTTCTTGATTTGGCCAATTATCAAAATGTCCACTCTGTATAAACCTGGATCGAAATGAAATTACACGGTGTTTTAATTCAGTCTCTAAATTGGTAGCTATATTGTAAAAATTCGACTTTCTTCCGCCCACGCTACGCAAAAAAAAAACTCGATATCTTTTTTTTTTTTAAATACTTCACAGAAAAATTCTCTTTTGTTGACGATATTCTAATCCAGAGAAGTACGTTTGCATAGCCGATGTAACTTACCATGGAAAGTGGATCTCCTACACACATAATGGACACTCGTATTATTAGTGGCATCTGTTTGTTCCACAATAATACTGAGTACCTAACATTAAGTATAATAGGTGCCAGTCTCGTTGTCTGCCCACAGTTTCATGTCAATCACCCCTTTTACTTAGCCAATGCTCTTGAATCGAGTGTATGTCTTTAAGGTGTGCTCTTAACTTTTTTTTTTATCATTGACCTTTAAGCTTTAGTTGTGGTATCCACCCTGAAAAGTCACCTTTGATCTTTAACTGTGGTTTTCATGGCGAATGTCACCATCTGCATATTATGGTACGTCGGTTATGTTCTGAGATGGGTAGACATGAACAATATTACAGTGTTACAACGAGACTGCAATCCGCGATGCAATGTATGATGTCGCCGTTTATACAAGTCGTAGCTAAAATTCAAAATGTGAATTTTAATGGGATGGAGATACACAAAACAGATATGCTGTACTATTTTATTCAGAGAATAAATACAATATCACATTTCTGTCCATTAACAGTGAGGGGTAGGGGGGTTTCTTTGCAGTAATTAGTAAAATACTTGCCTTTTTTATCTATTCGTCTGGCACTGTAGGATGCATACATAAATACTTCATACGTAATTATTTTCATTGAATGAATAAAGTGGACGCTTAAATCTACATCTATGAAATGTTTCCTTTTTGTAATGGCTAAGAAATCCAATCCTATGTTACAGAAAGGTTTAATAATTTCTGAGACAAAAGTTAACAAATGTGGGCTAATCAAAACTTGTAATTTGCATACCTGACAAACCGATATATAACTTTCACTACATTTGTCATACAACCAACGCATCTTCCCAAACCACATACAGCCCCCCCCCCCTAAGACACCGTCCAAGACGCAAGAGCATATTCATAATTTGCTCAATGGGCGAAGCTAAAATCTTAATGAGAAGCTAAACCTTGTCACAATATTATATTGTGCTTATAGGCGAACTTTACATGATCTGTGCATGTACTGGAAAGTCTATGCAACACCTTGGGTTATAATTTGTTTACATTATTTTACGAAAGCTAAGTATCCCAGGAACGTGAAGTGCATTCCCAGCTAACGTTTAGATGGCCACTTAAATTCGGATTATCGCTATCATACGTTTTATCTATGGGAATTGAGAGTTATCGTTCGTGAAAATCCCATCAAGGCATACTTAGAGGTTTTAGTTGGACATGTTTGTATTGTGTAAGGTGAAATGTTCAACACAGTGGGATTTTTATGCCTCATTAATTTGTGGGTGTCAGACATGACAGTCTGCATGTATTGATCCTAGTTCTATATCAGTATACATATTATATAGTATATATATATACTATAGGTCAACTTTCAAACTATGGCTAAGCTGCAGATCGGAAGTACGACAATTTGTCTTTCAATGGGTGACATCGAAAGTGTGACCTCATAACTCAATTGTGTTAGGCCAAAAAATATTTCGGGTCATGATCATGGCGGTTTGTCTAAAATGGTGCGACGACGCGAATGTTTTTTTTATTATCACTATTTTCAACAAACCTGTCACTCAATCTACTGTTTATGGCAGATATGGCAGTTACTGAGTTCTTTTTATTTAGTACTTTAGAGCAAGTGTATATGTGGGGCCGATGTCATTTGCTTGTTCATGATTGGCTCTACAGTTGTCTTCATTGAAGTAGGGTTACTTTTGTGTTTCTCCACCGGATCTACAGACTGCATGGGATGGACAAACACGGAAAAAAGACCGACGCGAGGGTATTCAAGTGATGCGCGCGCTGACCAGAAACAATTCTTCTGGCCTTAGAAGATATTTTTATGAACGAATAAATATGCATAAAACATAGATGGACAGTTCAACAGATACTTAGGCACATAGATAGATATATATATACGAAGACAAATAGATAAACTGATAGAAAAATAGATAGACGAATATATAGATAGACACACAGACAGGCACATTGACTGACAAACAAATATATATCGTCAAAAAACCATGAATTTCTAATAGACAGAATCTCGCTGAAAAGTTGGAGTCAAATTTTAAGAGAAACAAACTGACAGCTAAACAAATAAACAGATATGTATCGTCACAAAACTAGACTATCACTGAAAAGTTGCAGTCAAACAGACGATTCTAGATAGACATACACATGCAGACACACACACACACACACACAAAGATATTAGACAAAAATGCACATAGACAGGTAGGCAGACACTCAGACAGGCAGAAGAGAAACAAGAATACAAACAAAATAACAAATAACTGACAAAGTATTGTTTTCCATCAAGCACTGTTAAATTTATCTAACATGTAACAAAGACAATAATTATAGGACATGTCGTCAAATTAAATATAGCCTTAGAGAGCCCATATCAAGGAATTCAGCTTACAAGGCGTAAGCCCGTGTTGGTCCTCCCAAATACGTTGCTGGATAATTGATCATGCTAAGAGGCAATGTTTGACCTAAATCTGTCGCTACACCAATTGTACTTAGCAGTAGAGGTCGTAGTGTACATGATATAACGATCAGAGATAGATATTTAAAATGTCATACTTCACAAACAACCATGATTAAACATTGGATAAATGTTTATACGTTCTATAAACATAACTTTAGCCTTTACGAGAGCGAGCAAAGTATTATGGACCACACAGCGATTTTATAGTGTTTTCTTGCAATACTCTCACAAAAGGTTCAGAAGTACACACAAATATTACGGTTACACACTTTACGAACATGACCTGAAAATGTCTTAAATCATCATAGAACCAACCAGTACACATGTACACACACATACATACATACATACATACATACATACATACATACATACATACATACATACATACATACATACATACATACATACATACATACATACACACACACACACACATACATACATACATACATACATACATACATACATACATACATACATACATACATACATACATACACACATACATACATACATACATACATACATACATACATACATACATACATACATACAAGTTAGATATACATCATTGAAGAAGTTGCAAGTACTTTTTCACTATAAAACAGGGTACATTGTAAATGGAAACCTTCATAATAAACGGACATACGCGCCAGATCTGATATTTTCTTCCCTGCTATTTTTGTTTTCATATGAAGAGTTACATGTGTTATTGTACTTACTGAAACGTCTTTCATCATTGCCAGTTATAACCGTAATATCTGTTTCTTAAAGGTTAGAGAAACATGCCACAATTGCACCCAGATATTAGCGTTAACATTGCATCGTCAACAAAAATGCACGTGTATACACCTGTCGATGTCATATGAATATCATATAATTAACATTTAAAATGAAGTTAAATGCGAAACTAGAGATGATGTTTTCATCAAAGGACTTTAATATTTGGATGTACATATAATTGGTGTCTCAGGTTGGTCCATGTCCCCTTGATTTAAAGCCGTTGTATTCACTGAAAAGTGTTAAAATACCAATAATTAGACATAATTGTACATGTAATCAGAAATAGTTACAGTAACAGGTTGAAATCGCGATTGTGTCATGGCGCTATGTTTAGGGTGCGGACCGAAATATCAATTCGATTGTAATTGAGGCACAATATATGTGTACAGCTACATGAATGCATTTCGCCATGGCTGATTCAATATGTTCCAGAGGGTATGGTATATGGCGAATACGTCATCAAATCTAACAGAAATTTTTTTTTTTTTAAATCGTCCCAGTTGCAGCTTTAAGTTTCACGAAACGAGTGTGTTTATGATATGGAGAGTTCGATTGGTAGTCTCAAATTCGCTGGTATTCATAGCGGATTGACGACCTGTAGACATTTTGCTGTCGGCCATTTCACTGTGAATTACTATTATGGATTGGTAACATTCCTGACTACTTATTCATACCGCATAAATCTCCTCATAACAAGTGCATATATAGGCGGTGAACTGGCTTTTGGATCTAATCAAGTTGACAGAGTGGGTTTTACTCAACTAGAACAAATGTCTGCTAACACCGCGGCTTCCCTCGAAATTAAACTTTCGCAACAACGACTTCAAGCCAAAATCGCACAAAACATTAAAACTCCTAAAATAGATGATGGTGTAAAACCTTTCCCCATAGGGGTTACCCTGTATTATTGATGCAATGTCTTTGATTTCTCATTAGAGCTTAAGGAATGTAATAAAAGTATTAGAGCTTATGTACGATATGCCCCTGGGACATATTGCAGATGTAGACTGGTTGGACCACACTCGTGATTAGTATTATATCATTTCTGTGATGTCAATAAAAGAGAAAGGTCAGAGCAATAGTAAGGATCATTGTAGTTACACTCTGAAATGTACTTTATTAAAAAAACATGTAGGTTACATTGTAATTTGGATCTTTATCAAATTGTATATATGTATGTATGTATGTATGTATGTATGTATGTATGTATGTATGTATGTATGTATGTATGTATGTATGTATGTATGTATGTATGTATGTGTGTGTATGTATGTATGTATGTATGTATGTATGTATGTATGTATGTATGTATGTATGTGTGTGTGTGTGTATGTATGTATGTATGTATGTATGTATGTATGTATGTATATTTATGTATGTACTGTGTATGTATGTATGTATGTATGTATGTATGTATGTATGTATGTGTGTGTGTATGTATGTATGTATGTATGTATGTATGTATGTATGTATATGTATGTATGCATGTATGTTTGTAAATTTGTTTGTTTGTTACACTGGGTTTAATAATTATGTTGTCCATCAACTTGTACTCAAAATCATTGTTTCGTATTTAAAAAGCTGTATTACCCTTGAAATGGGTTTTGAAATGAGGATTTGTATTGTAGCTATTAAACATTACTTATCACTTTCCTTTAATATTGGTATGTACTATTACTACGTTGTGATATTGGTAGGTATTGTAACATTTACTGCATTGTGGTATTGTAACGGCACTACATTGAGATACTGTTGGTATTGTAACAATTTCTGCATTGAGATATTTTAGGTATTGTAACAGTCTACATTGTGATATTATAGATATTGTAAGACTACTACTAACATTGTAATATACTGTAGGTACTGCAACGGTACCACATTGTGATATTGTAGGTATTGTAACATTATTGCACTGTGATATTGGTAGGTACTTAACATTACTACACTGTGAGAGTATTATAACATTATATTGTGACATTGGTGGGTATTGTAAAATTTGTACACTCTAATATTGGTAGATACTGTAACACTTACGCTATGACATTTGTTGGTATTGCAACATTACTATACCGTGATATTGGTATGTATTGTAACACTTACTACATTGTGATGTTTGTAGGTTTCGTAACAGTGCTACATTGTAAAATTTGCAGTAATGGAAAAGTGCTGCATTGTGATATGTGTAGTAATGTAACATTACTACATTGCGATATTGGCAGGTATTGTAGCAAATTACTACATTGTGATATTTGTAGGTATTATAGCACTACATTGGTAGGTACTGTAACACTTGGACATTGTAGACATTGTAACGTACACTGTAACTACTCTCCGTGATATTTACAGTACTGTAACATGACAACACATAAGATATCGGTATGTATTGTAACAGAACTACACTGTGATATTTGTAGGTATCGTAATATGATTACGTCACTGTGTTATCTGTTAGTAGTCGCCATACCATAGCTACACTGTATATGCAGCATACTGCCATCAGTATAAAGGTGTAACTAGGATTCATTTATGCCGATCGTAGCACTACTTATATAACATTCACACAACTGGAACAATATGGAACCACACACTATAGCAGGTTTCCTCTTAGGCGTATACAACATGGCACAATAAGGTGCACATATATGAGGGGAATGTGTTTTGAACATTCGGTTAATTCATTTTTAGTCACGAGGTGCATACAACGGTTTAGACGTCATCCCAAAATTGGGACGAACGAACCTAATCATCGGACTTCAATCAATCTAATACACATTCATATAACGACCTTGTACAAATGAGAACATATTCAAGTTAAATGCATTTAGCGATCAATCCAGCCTGCTTGTCCTTTCTTCGTAAGACTTCCAAACTGTATGGCAACACCTGAAAAACAGCACATCAACCATATGTGGCTCGTCTTTTTATCATGATTTATAACGTACCTTTTTTTATATGTACAAAGACGAGAACGAACGATGAGATGTCAATCAAAGGTCACCAGGCAAGGTCATGACTAATTATCACCTTAATCTTCAAGAATTAGTAAATCTTTAAAAAACATTACTTATATGCTATATACGTTTTGCTTATATTTCAATCGTTACGTGTGTGTGGTAGGATTTTTTTTTTTTGGGGGGGGGGACGACTATATCACGTGTCATCGCGATACCATGGATGAAGATACATCAAATCCTATCAATCAAAACCATACGAAAGTTGTCACACAGTTCTTCAAAAACAAAATTTAAAAAAAAAGAAACCCAAAAAACAGAACTTTCAACAAGAATGACTATGCTAATTTAGGATATATTAACAACTCTGAAAATGATGAAAGTTGTAGAACTTGAAAGGACGTTCTTGGAACCTTTTTGATCTTACTCTGTAAATGAAAAGGATGGGAGGGTTCACAGACGAAAACTGCTCTAAATATAGTAAATCAGACCTCGTTTATGTGTAAGTTATTGATGTAAGTTTGACTGTTGTCATTTGGTGGCTGTAAATCATAACGATGTCATAGGCTAAAAGTTTCTACTTCTACCAATGAATAAATCACACCTACAAGTTGATACTTGTGAGACCAACAACATGAATATTACAATACAATGGTGTTTGGCAGTTATATTAGGACCATAAATTATGTAAATGGGATCAAAACGAGCTATGTAATTAAACGCCAAGGCAAGGGTGTATGTGTAATTATGGATCACTTGTTTTACATGATATCAGACATATATAAAAAGTTATATACATACCTACCAACCTATCTGTCTGCATGCGTACGTACATACATACATACATACATACATACATACATACATACATACATACATGCATGCATGCATGCATGCATGCATGCATGCATGCATGCATGCATACATACATACATACATACATACATACATACATACATACACACACACACACACACACACACACATACATACATACATACATACATGTACATACATACATACATACATACATACATACATACATACATACATACATCCATGCATGCGTGCGTGCGTGCGTGCATACATACATACATACATACATACATACATACATACATACATACATACATACATACATACATACATGCATACATACATACATACATACATACATACATATATACATACATACATACATACGTTATTAGATATACTAATATACATTGAAAAGTCCAGGTGAGCTTACCACAACCTTGCAAATTTAGCGTTATTATTTAACATGTGTACTAATACTTTACTTTTTAATTCCACCAAAGTTCATGGACCGTTCTTTATGAATTTCATTCACATAAACGCAGTATAAACAATTCCTCTTATCACTATCCCAATCTTTCATCAACTTTTAAAGAGAACATTTCATCATCGGCAACCCAATGTTGTTTTTGTTTCGTAGATCTAGTTTCATATTTTAAGCCTGACTTACGTGTTGAAAGTTCAAAGTTTTATTTACTTATGCTGATGCGACAGGCCAGCCACAAAATTACTTTCTTCTCGACTCTAAAAAATGACACTATTCAAAAATAGAGTATTTATAGAGGTGGATGAAATCTAAGCCTACGATGTCTGTTTTATTGAACAACTGTAGAGACACTAAGGATACCAAACACTGAACGTTTTTCATCTTCAAGTCAAGTGTGTTTATTATGATGTCGTAAAAGTTTGTTGCCAATACCTTTCATGTGTGATTTAATTTCAAATGGATCACAGTACAATGAGGGTGTCTTTCTCCCTTTACTCTATATATAACTTTCCCGTCACATATATTGCTGACGAGAAGATGAGCTCTGTTTTAATATCTAGACCAGCTGAGTTTTAATGAGGCTCTCCGTCCTCCTTTTTTTTTTGTATTTGTATCTGTATACATACTACCATTTTCATAAGTACATGTCAAATCAAGCCCTTCTCTGCTAAATCATGTCATGTTTTGGAAACACGTCACGTTTTAAGCATCAAAAAAAACCGGGAGATACTCCGACTTATTAAATCACGACCGAAAGGTCATCTGTAGCTCTGTTCCCAAGGGCGATCAAATGTTGCATTATCGCACGACACAGTGTTTATTGGAATTCTCCGAACACAGCCCAAATCACATAAGAATTTAATGATGAAGTAGTACTTGCCACTCCAACAAAACCCGCCTGACAGTGTATGTACACATACAGTTGACACGAAACAGGCGAACACGATAGATCTAAAAAAAAAAAAAAAAAAAAAAAAAAAAAAAAAAAAAAAAGAACAGGCCTAGATTCAATCAATACCATGATTGTATCATCGAGTCACAGAATCATATTTCCCAACGTCAATTTTGAACGACTTATGTAAATGTTGTCTTACATTGATAGTTGTGAAAAACGAAAGTACGATTACACAAATACAAGTGATCGACAGATGTAATTATTTCGAAGCAAGACTTCCTATGTGTATATAATAGCAGCTGAAAGTAGAGAGACACGATGTATTATATAGTTTTGAAGCCGTATTCATTCACTTGTCCGTGTCGACCCTTAGTATGACCACATTTAGATAATGTTTTCCAGTACATTACTCGGGCAATAATAGAAGGATTTAAGGACATTGGAATCATTCGAAGAGAATTCTGTCTGTGCAGTGTAAGCTATACAACTAATCCTTAGGGGGAGGCATCCCCATGACAACATGCAAGCAGTCACTGTGGATTCGGTATATCCATAGCACATTCACTTTTTTATCATTTAATAGCGGATGTAGACCTTCCTGAAACCAAGTAACTCCCATTGACTTTACACAACAATTCTTGCATACTGTGTGCGCAGCCTGGGCAAAGGTGTTGTTATAGGCCACGTAATTTCCGTGAAATGGTAGACTTCGGGCGTATTCTCTTTCTACAATGATGCCACTTAAAATATACAGATATTCGTGTCTATTGTGCCGAAATAAACCATAGCTAGTTGGGCGTTCTAGTTGTCTATCGTTGACATCGAATAAATTTGTGATTGAATAACCGTGTATTCAATTTGTTATGGAATGATACGCTTGTATCGAATAGAAATGAATCGAATTTGTGACAAGTATGAACTTAGAATCAATAAATGCCAGATATATTTGTCTCGTTTTTGTTGTTGTGTTTGTACAAAACATCACGTGCACCTCGAAGTCCGCATCCTTTCACATAATATAATACAGGACCGTACCCATTTATGTACCTTTTACCAGAACTAGATATATCATTATTCCATCGCCTAAACCAAAAATGGAATGGTCAACTCCATATAAAAAGGATGTCGTAATTTCCTTTATAGCTTTTCCCGTGAAAGATCGAGCTGATCCCCCTCACTTGAAATAAACGCGTCCGACTGAGCTGCATCATGAGTAACTTCGAACGAGAGGCAAGGGGATTAGTCAGTACATGCAATTTGCCGGCTCCACATAAGAGGTGTACACACTAAAAACTGGTTATTGTATTGGATTGAGGCAAGAATTTCATCGTATCGACGAAGCGACCACAACTCGACCACCACTAGCTCCGTGTCGGCGCGCGACGTACCACTTGAGTCTACCTGAGTTATCACACAGACATCACGACTCGTGTGACATTATATGCCGCTACTTTTGAACTGAACAAAGGCTGCATCTTTTATATCTCGCTATTGACTATATAACCTACGGTGCGTTACCGTCGGGTCATAAACTTTGATCCAAACTTTTCAAGAATCAATTTTATTGACAAAGAATCACTCTTCAGTATGAAAAGGGTTTCTGCAATTACCCTAGAAGACTGACAGGTGAGTCAACTTACATACGGGCGACGTGGCGAGCCCGACCTATTCTATATTATGTTCTATATTACTACTGCTTGTGTATGTCTAGACGAGTACGAGGCACATTGAGAAAGTGGGCTCAATGTGCATCCTTATCAAGTCACTTTTGTGTTTTGTTCGATGATTATAATATATAGATTTTGTCGAAATAGCTCATGCAGCACAGAATATTTTATTTGCAGCACAGCATGACTGTGGTGCCTTCATTCAAAATGCATGTGGTCGGATTCTACGTTGGCATAACACAGTCGTCAGCGACGTTTAGTCGTTCGTTCACAGTTCTGATACAGGTGATACGAAAACCTGATCGATACAAAAATACACTTTTTGTGTATCTAGCTACCAGGAAATCCTGTCCTACAGGTTAAGGTTAACTTCTTTCTCCTTGACGTGTGTTCTCAAGATGGTCAAACGTTCTTCCATTGTGGGTGTCTTGTTCTTTATATATTTAGATTTAGGTCTTTGTTGTGTGGGTGGGTGTAGGGATCAAGGTAAGAGAGAGAGAGAGAGAGAGAGAGAGAGAGAGAGAGAGAGAGAGAGAGAGAGAGAGAGAGAGAGAGAGAGAGAGAGAGAGAGAGAGAGAGAGAGAGAGTCTGCACTGTTTGAATACAACAAGCATCTTTGCATTTTATACATAAACGTTTATAAGATATATCTCTGTATTCATGGTCGTACATCGTTTCTTTTATGAGGTGGAATACATTTGAGAGACCGTACCTCTGTTACTACACCCATTTAACCTCTGATCTCGTAAGTTGTCAGGGAGTTTAGAGTTGCCACTCCAATAAATTCTCGTGATATTTAGGCAAGGACATGGTTTCACCCTCGTAACTTTTGTCGCATCTTGGGTATTGGTTGCAATTTAGGTTAGTCAATCTTTCAATCGCTGCCATCCAATCTTCGAACGTATATCATGTATTATTCAAGTGTTTCAATCTGAGATTGTTTCGTATCTAGTCTATGATGTTCGACTCACGGCACTGCAGCTTGATTACTTAAATTTTGCAAAAAGCCCAAATTTACACTGCAAGCAGATTCAAAACAATTACTTATATTTCGATATCTGGTAATTAGTTCTGGAAAGTTAGTTAATCAATTCTTTTTATATCATTGTAATTTTGTGTATTACCTGGTGTCCTTCAGTAATTAAAATACTATAATGGTTTTGTAGCCATATTACGACAAATACAAGTTATGTATAGGCTGCCATCATTAGTGATAGACAATTATACTTTACTTATTAGTATTAATTGTATCATTGTAAAAATAACTCATACTCGCCAAACTTTAACCTTCCATCATTAATCTCATTTGGATTTGGGTTCCTTGATTACATATATTATGCACAAAGCTTATGACAGCAGTGTTGCCATGGGAACGAGTCTTAGAATGTCTGGTCTCATCATAGCAACGCAAGTAATTCTTTAACGTGAATGAAATGTGTAGAAATTGATCAATGTGTGCATTTGTGGGGGGGGGGGGCAGATAATGAGCTACATCAATTTACTTACACGTAAATTTTTAGCGGTTATTATACTTATAGAACCGGGAAAGATTTAGTGTGGTATTTACGTTTGTCACACATGCGGGTATCAGCCTTGTAAATCATCTGCGTGTACTCTCATTGTGCCTTGTGGTCAAATAGCTAATTTCCAAATGCTGTCATGTACGTGTGCAGCGACAAGGCTGGGTTGTTTTTTACTCATTAAAAGGTAAGCTTATGCAATGTTGGAGATGTGCGAGCTGGTATATCTTTGACTACATGTAATTCACACAGACCAATCTGAACCATATGATTAGACAGCGTCATCTACGTATACGAGTAAACGTAATAGTTGTAGTACGACATGGCGTACTTTAAAGAGTGTATGAGGCACGTATGGCTAAACGTTGTAGGCCAATCTGATGCAGCTACACACAGTACGTGAAACACACGTGTATGGCTAACGTTGTAGGCCGATATTATTGATGCAGCTACACAGCACGCGAGACACACACGTCTGGCTAAACGTTGTTAGCCAATCTGATGCAGCTACACAGCACGTGAGACACGTATGTCTAAACGTTGTAAGCCAACCTAGTGCAGCTATACAGCACGTGAGACACGTATAGCTAAACGTTGTAGGTCCACATGATTGATGCAGCTACACAGAACGTCAGACATATATGACTACACGCTGCAGGCCAATCTGACGAAGTTACACAGTACGTTGTAAGTCAAATTGATACAGTTATATATGTGAGATGTGAGACATGTATGACTTAGTCCAGTCCTATACGCGTTACGACCATCTCGACCCAATAGTCACATGATTTCTCTAGCAATGAATTCTGTTTTACCACCAGTAGCGATAGTTTATGCTATTGGAGCATTGATATATAAAACATGATGACGTCATCGCATCCTTATATCACTTACATTCAAACTGGAGGAACGAATTCGATGTAACCGATAATAACCCCCTGTCGGTTTGCGCTGTTCATCCCTTCCCCAGCAGGAGATTTAGCTAGATTTTCTATAGAATTTGTCCGAGATCGTACAGAACGACTACACGTATAGTAGCTAGACTGTGTATGACTAAAACGTTGTATGCCAATCTGATGCAGTTTACACAGTACGACACGCACCACTAAATGTTGCAGGCAAATCTGATGCAACATTTAGTGATGTGTCTCACGTACTGTATAGTTGCAGGCAAATCTGATACAGTTATACACAGTAAGTGAGACACATATGGCTAAACGCTGTAGACCAATTTTATGCAGTTACACGTGAGAAATGCATGACTTATAACATTATAGATCAGTCCGATGAAGTTAAACCGTACGTGAGCCACACTTGCCTAAGCATCGTCACTCAGTGATGCCATTAAAAAAAAGTACGCTAGTCATGCTTGACTATACACGTTGTACATGTGGGGGTAAATGTGATGTACTTAATACATGCAGTATATGAGACATGCTTGACGTAGTCGTGTGCAGTACTCAATGCACGAAATATATTGCAGGGCTTGAAACACATTTAACAAACTGATGTAGATAAACGTGATCCCGCACAGTAATGCTTTCATCACTGATTACTAAGTCATAAAACATTTAGCATTGATAAACTCAAAACGGGATCGAATGGATGGGTGGCTGTCACAAATTGAAATATTAATGGATGCACCAACAATTTACTTTAACGTTTATCTTGACAAGCACTTTATACGCGTTACTTTTAATGACGTTTGTTGGAAAACTCCATCTATCCAGTACTAAAATACACAGGGATGTAAAAAAAATGAATTATATTGCATTGTAAAATATAAGTCTTGCGTGACCTTTAGTTACTTCATAAAACTTATTCTCAAGACAGTTAACCTCTGAGACGTGTACAGACCCTGTCCCCTTTTTATATCTACCTTAAGCTCCGGGGGATTTTCTATCTCACAACTAAACTGTGATATAACTGCCATGCCATGAATACAGATGGCTATTTTGGTTTGCCTTTTAACGCACTAAGTAATGACACAGGGTATGCCTTGTGTAGCTTGATGCTGTCACAACTTGGAGGCTGCAGGCTGTTGAATAGCTTTTAATGATGATGTATACAACTCCTTTGTTATAGACATCTTACACAAGGAAATTTAAAGTTAAATCAAATAAAATACGTAAAAAAAAGCAAGGATTTTTGAGGCAGTGGTGTTTTTTTTAATTTAAAAGTATCTATCGTTATAAATTAAATACTAAATGTGTTCATTGTCTGCCGAAAACGAGATAGAGCGTTGAAGTGAGGTGCGACAATGAATGTATTAATTTTAATACCGTGTTCAGATATCGTATTACTCAATATTGTAATGTATCATACTGTATTGTACTTTGGTGTATTACATTGTGTCCTATTGATATATGTTGTATTGATTTGCATAGTATGATATGAGATATGATATGGTATGATATGATATGATATATATATGATATGATATGATATGATATGATATGATATGAGATATGATATGATATATGATATGATATATATGATATGATATATCATATATCGAATCATATATAATATCATATCATATATTATATCATATCATATCATATCATATATATCATATCATATCATATCATATCATATTACATTAAGTTATATTACATTACATTACATTACATTACATTACATTACATTACATTACATTACATAGAATTGAAATGCATCGTATTGTATAATGTTATATTGTATTGTAATTATCGTGTTGTAATGCACTGCGGTGTGATTTATCGTATTGCATTGTAATTTATCGTATCGTATCATATTGGATTGTAATGGATTGCGTTATATATAGTATTGTATTATATTGCATTGCGTTGCCTTTCATTGTCTTGTGTTGTGTTGTGTTGTGTTGTGTTGTGTTGTGTTGTTACTTAACCTTAGCTTATCAGGCCTTCTTTCACCTAGTAACGGAATTTCATAAAACCTGAGCATAAGCAATGGTGACAAAAGAAAATGATAATATAAGAACCACTATATGCAACGCAATAGATTTTTGGATGCATTAATAACTGTACGCTATCAACAGCTTCAAGTTATCATTACACTTTACAGGTGCCGCTAAAAGTTTACCCTTTGCAGTAATACCGTACCTTTAGGAATTCGTGTAGACTGGGAAATACAGGTTTTGTAATTTGAAGGAAAAACACCGTGAGACCAGTCTATAATCCAGACGAAGACAACTATTGCCTCGAGAACATTATAATTAGATAGTAAGAGGTAACTAACGACAAAAAACTACTCGTGCGTTTACATTGAAAGACGAAAGAACATTTGTTCAAAAGGAACAAGAACAGCTTCAAGTCTGGATTTCCTACAAACATCGCCTCGTTGCTTTAGACATGTAATTTCCAATGTTTAATCACATGAATGTGACTGTATGTAATTATATGTATTATGTGTGTACATGTCAACTCACGTGTCCTATTTCACCGAGCGAAGATGAGACATGCGAAAAGCTAATGTCGATATATAGACAATAACCTTGTCTTTGTGAGATTGACAGCCAAATCACCTACAACTTTTTAATCCTACTAATTGCACTCTAGTAAAGTAAAGTCCATATTTGTCGGAAAGAGGCGAAGCTAGGATAATTTATATTTTGCACTTTATGATTATCGCGGTACGAACTGCCGATTTTAAGTTGTAGACAAAGTGTTTTTTTTTCTTATTCGTAAGTAGTTTTTAAAGCGAAATGTTGAAGCTGAATAAAGAATAAAGTCACTATTTTACAGGTTAAACACATTATTTTTTTTATCCTCTGTTGTAACGTTCAGAATTACATTTTTGTGGCTACGCCTTACTTAAATCTTGGCGATCTAACTAACTATCTCGTTCGCTGATTTGCCATTTTATCTTCTTTTCAAGCTAGCAGACGTTGGTAGTTCACACGATAATGGGTATTTCATGATTCACATTTTAACAAAAAATGCATCTTCAGTTCTCTTGTGAGTACTTCAGATGATGAAGGTGGCATGATAATTCTTTGAAATTGCATATCCTGCCTAGTACCTACTTTATCGGCCAAATTGACGAGTTCAGGACGAATAGTCTGTTGTTTCATGATTTTCCCCTGATTTGTAGGCTTTATTTTCTTTGCTTTAGCAGCCAATGCCGACTACTAGTAATTACGGAACGGAAGGTGTTTACAATACGCAATAACATGTGTGTTCTAAGATTAGCTACGCACTGACATTTACTGCACAGTTGTCAGACACTGATAAGACAGTGAGAGGGATAGGAAAGGGGAGAACGACAGGCAGATGATCTTTGTGTAATACATTAAACTTTATTTGAAATACGTATAAGAGCATGTCAAGGAACTGAAGGATAGGAATCAGGGAAGTCATCAAACAAAACTGACAAACGAGAATAAATTCGCGCAAAGTGGGCACACAAACTAAACACTAATATTGTGTGAAGAAGAAAGGTTTTCACAGCTCGTTGAAACCATACATGTCATAAAGAAGTTGGCAGATGGTAGTTAAAACCTGTTTTGTATTATGCAAACGTAACATACAATATTGTCAGCTTATAACATTTGATAAAAACACCCACTGCCGGTCTCTATTTGGACTGTGTGATGACAGCCGTCTTTTGTAAACTTGTAGAGTCGGTAGCCTGCGGCCAATGGAAATAGCTAGTATCTCAGTCCCTTGATATAATGATAGCTAGCTGCTCCAGTTCACATGGTCAGACATTAAGGTATATATCTTTGGCTCATTCATAGAGTTTTCCCCCTATGCGATGAATAATTAATAATGTACCGTGAAACCTCTAGTATTTTAGTGGACGTGGGTTTCTCGCCATATGCATAATAGCCTATTACTAGGTACGCGGAGACGAAGGAACTATAAGACATACATGTTATACGCAATGACCATCAATCAATCGTTAGGTTTGAAAGTTACCAAATTATTGTAATTTTCACAAATACACAAATATTGAAATCGACACATGTTGCTTTTTCCACGATCACCAAAGCGTTTTAATACATTTTTGTAATGGAAATATTCAATCATGCTTTTAATAGTAATAATAATAATAATAATAATAATAATAATAATAATAATAATAGAAATCTTTGCTGTCTTTGAAAGTTAAAAAATAACTGACTTCTGACTACTAATCGTGATCTCTAACCACTTCACCACAGAGAGGCGGTGTTAAAATATGCGTTTCATGAAAATATATGAACAGGTGGAAGGTCATATTGTAGAGAAAGGAAATTGAGGGAGGGTCACTTTTTAGTACAATGAACTTGGAGGAGGGTGACATTTTATGCCACAGACCGGGCCTGACCCCCCCCCTGTAATTACTGAAGGCTCCCTTACGCCGAAGCATATTCAATGCTCACAACATAAAATTAATTACATTACATTGCATTACATTACATTATGTTATGTTACATTATATTAAACGAGATTACATTACGTAACGTTAAGTTACGTTACGTTACGTTGTATTACATGACAATATATTTTTTTTTTAAAGTCCAAGGGGATGATAATTTATATTTATTATGGATCTTTTTTAAAAAAAATAAGTTAAATAATATGTTTTCCCATTTGAAATTAATACTGTAAAACAATATTGACCAAGTAAATGTTTGTACTGCAATAGATTGCAAAATACTAACAAGAAATTGAAAAAAAATATTTGTTATTGTACATACAGGAAGTGATTTTACAATCAAACCGAGTAAAGGCAAGTAATCACAAGTAATAAAATATGGGAATACGACAGACGCATGCATGCACAGACTGGGCATGACGTTGTGTTTACCAACTTTGTTCACAAATCACTACCTTACATGCAATAACAATTTTTTTCCAGCCATCTTAATCCAATGGTTGAGTTACAAACAAACGCAGACTTTCACATTTCTTTTCAAGTAGACAAACATGTAGTAAAGTTATTTCATTGATAACAAAAAAAATACGTCTCAGCCATATGGTTACCTTAAAATGCTAGTAAACTAAAATGAAAACATTTGTTCTTTAAATAGATGTACATCAATATTGTAACTGTTTATATAGATATATGGCAGGATATTCAATGTGTAATCGGAATATAAACCAGTCAGGCTTGTGGGTTTACTCCTCTCTATGTCTGAGATACTAGGAGACATCCATCGCATTCAGTTGAAAATTTAATTAGGTACCGCGATGAATCTGACAATATCTAGTGAATTGCTAAGGAATCGAACAAAGCAATTCCTGTCGTCTCAGATTCCACCCTGGGGTAATTACGATACGTATACATATGTTTCTGTAACAATTAATGGCTGACATACTGTATACGCCCTCTAAAAGGGCTATATTATGGTCATCAAAATGTACAGGTAAGTCTTCTTTAATCTTACACTTAACAAAGTACGCCGTAGTTAGAGTTATTTGAAAACAAATTACAGCAACTCCTTATGATTTGGTTTCCAAATAGCATAAAAAAGTAGAATTGACTGCTTTCAGGGTAAGAGAAAAAAGGGGTCTTGACAAGCGTAGAATGTGGCATAACCCGACATTACAACTCCAAGTTACAATCATGTCTCAATGAATGCCGATCGAGTAATCTGATCTGGATTCTGCAATTCGATCAGTAAATACGTCAGCCTATTTATGATTTTTGAATACGGACCCTACGTCATTGTCTAGGACCTGTAACCCTTCCCAGTGTTTGGAAATGACGTAATTTAATACATACACATGAAAAGGTAATGGTTTTTACTTTACTTGTACGGAATATGGCACTGTAAGGGGTCACTTTTATGAGATCTCTGTTATTCACGATCTTATATATATTCTAGGTTTAGATTCGAGACACAAGACTTTTATCGCTATTTTCTGACAAGTCAGGGAGTGATATTATAGCTTATGGGAAGCTCATTCAAACGAAACAAATTTGATAACAGAATCGCCTTCGTTTGTCGTATTTGCGTTACCATGGACACAGATTTAGTGATATGCATGTGATATAGTGCAGACTGTAGAGTAACTGATGATGAATCTGCAAGTCTCATTAAAATGCAACACAATGTATTGTCTGTATTCTCAGTAATTAGAAGTCAACACTACATGACGTGTTCGAAGCAGTTACGCAGTCTGTTGCGCAAGTGAAAAACTCAGCCTGTGCTGATGAAAATTGCAGTTTCTTTGATGTTTTTGTAATAAATCTTGCCCCAGTCCCCAAGGGCTTTCACATCAATTTTTTCTAACCAGCTAATTTGGAAAATAGAGATCAATTTTGTCCAGACTCAAGTGTGATTGATTTTCATTACCTATCACTGACCAATTTCAGTTGCCGTACAAATGTTTTGGGTTTTTTAAATAAAAGGCATAGTGTGCTGTAAGTCAAATGCAAGTTAATTATTCACTCTTGTGGTACGTACACTAATAAAACTCGTATTTGTACTTGTTACTTTTTGTTGTAATATTTGCAGTACCATATAAATATATCACTATGTTGTTTGCTTCAATTGATAAAACGTCTGAGCGGCAAGCCTTTTACGAGACCGTTATATTGTCGTTTCATTAACATTTTACAGTGTTTTGCTTAGTAGTATATGACAGTGGAGATGGGGATCTAAAAAGCGAAGCGAATGCACATCAGCAAGTTATTTATATTGACCGGCTCGGCCTTGTTGGACAAGATTAATCTAGTCAGGTGTTATAAAATAACTTGATCAAAAAAGTGTCATAGATATGGGTACAATTTACCGTCTCACATAACAATTTATTCCCGTTATTATTACACATCCACGAAGTAGATTGGGACTGTTGTTATGATTGCTAACACTTTACAACTATGAATACTGACTACGGCACAATGTTTAGCCCCTTTCCCCACTCAACGTGTTAGATTACAACCGTTCTCACGTGACCATAACTATTTGATGAATGGTTCGACCGTAGAATTTGGTGATCAAACACAAGAAAGGCTCGTATGTAAAGTTCTCACGAACTAGTATCATTTAACTGCAAGTCAAATCAATCGTCTGTCAGTATTGCAATAATATACTTCTTAAGCACAGTTGACCGACTTGAATTGTCATCGAGTACGAGAGAGTCATTGCTAACGAATTCTGTTGTCGAACTTTTCATCGAATTGAAATGCTCACGTGAAAATGGTTGTATCCTACGTATTTGAATCTATGCGAACAGAATCACGCAGTAAAGCCAGGAACCACGCCTCAGTGTAAGGGAAAAACATCGGGACGGCAGTGTAAAGGTTGGCGCATAGTGGCAACTTGGTGTTTATGATGTATCGTAAATTTATGTACATTCCGCGAGGAGTGTGTGCCATCTTGTACAATTTTGTCACTTTTTCTCAAGTGCATACATTTATTGTGTATGTTATGCTATGTGTGTATGTAGGTCTTCGATCGATCGCTACGTCTCCAAACGACTAAACACATGGACGGACACGGTTCAGACACGGTTATGACATTACACGCGAATTTAGATTCATGAACTCCCACCATGTTGATTGATAAGTTGCCACTAACTTCAGATTCACCATTCGAGGTGGTTAGTCTCCCGGGTATACAAGGCGAAGGTGTACGTAATGTAACTCGTGCTGTAGCGGATATATATTCGCAGAGCGAGCAGAGCTAAGCGTACCTAATGAATAAAATTGATCACATTAAAGACGCTAGTGTTTATTGTTTCCGAACTATTCGGATTAATTCGGCGTGTGTCTGTCTAGCGTAATCCGCATACAAGGATGGCTCAGTATCCTGTCCATAGCATTTAAAAGCATCCTTGCCATTGCTTTGTACAACAACGTGACTGTGTTCTATAACACATGTATATGTATTCGTCAGAATTATATTAAACCTTCCATCAGCCATACCCGAACGTTATCAATATTATTCCTCAAGCTATCTACAGAGAAGTCGTCTTGGAGTGTTCATTAACAAGTATCCACACATACGTTTGCAGAAAATTTACAAGCCGAGGACGTTTACGCTCTCCGTAATGAAATAGTCAAATATTTTCGATCCATTTGTTTATCCTTCCGGCTACGAAGTGGTTGTTTCTACTAGCATATTAGGCGATATTACACTTGAGTGAAACGCCTTGATTGAACAACTAACTACACCAACACCTTCATACACACTCTATTAAAATGAATTTCACGTTCGATTGTTATTTTTGGTTTAATATAAACCCGCCATATTGTATATTGTAAAGTAATGCATAGTAAAGGAATACACAGTAAAGAATACTGGATCTAGAATTAGGAGAGCACCGTACTCTTGTGCGAGATAACATCACATGATTCATTGGCCAGATGTTGTCTCTATATATATCATTGTCAAATTCAGCTATTAAATCAACTTACCTCAAATAGCCCTATTCGGGCTGAGATGCATGAAAACACTTCTCATTTTATCTAATTTGTATAAAGACGTGACCATGGTACCAAGTAGATACTTTTTTTTTTACTTTTTTGCTAATGCTATACAGCCAGTTCCCTGGTACTCGTTTGTTGTAGATTGTGTAAATAACACATTTTCCGTTAATGGTTCTTCTTACACTTGTTTTTGCCAGTCAATATATCATGATACAAGGGCCTCCACAGATATTGCCAATAAGCACAGTTTACTATTCGCCATATGGAAGTACAAAATGTTAACTGTATGGAATTTTATTACTCTGCCGAGGGAATGTCTGCAAGGAAACCTTTTGAATGTTCCCCAGTGTATTAAACGTTGAAGAATTCTCAATTTCTCCAAGTATCGACGTTTAGGAGGACCATTTTCTTATAAATGTTATAGTTCATTTTAAGGGCAATTATGTATAATTCTTTCCTCTTCACCGAAATTTAGAAGTTTGCATAAGCTACAAATATAGTAAGTTGTATACACACTGCCACGTACTTTGTCCCTTCGCGTAAACGCAAACAAATTAGAAATTGCGAAGCTGTTATGACGTATTAACTGTTTTTCCTCATCAATATTGAGATACACATAGTCGTATATCTTTACGCGAATAAATTGTGCACTCAACGAAAACAGAAAACCGAAAACTAAATCCCTGGTCGAAAAAGAATTGTACGATGTAGAATTGTAGAATTGTGCGATGGTAAATATCAAACATAATTATAACTAACGTATCCTCATCGGAACAGTTGTTGTGTGTTTTTGACACGGATTATTTTCCCTGAAGATAAATGAATCTTGTGGGATCCAGTAAAAATATTATTGCCAGCTGCAGAGATCGATAACATTATGGCATATTCAAGTACTTTGGGGATAAATTAGCGGCTTAACATTAGCGAGTTGACGACCGGTGGAAAATTAAACACATACATTTGCCACACTATCAAATATTATACGCGCCTTCAACGAATCTATAATCTCTTCTGTAGAAACGAGGACGCCGGATACGAAAAAGTATGCATGATCGATTACCGCGCAAAACTTTAGCAAAGTAAAGATATTTGTATGTCAAAACTAAGAACCACTGTAATAATAATAATGTTAAGGGAAAGTATTGTGCCAGCTAGCGCTACGAAGACAGTTTTGTTTTATTTTTCAACAACAATGTCATCACAATCACAGGAAGATTGAGGTGTATACCTGGCAGCATATATGTTATTATTCGCTATCTACATTGCGAGATATGTGTCAATGTTTCTATTGCATCACTTATCTATTATCGCCACGTTTCTGTGTTCAGCTTGGAGGTACAGTCGCTGAATGTTGACCTCGGAAGTCATTGTAATAACAAATGGAGAAACGAATACACAGGATTAGAATATAGTGTGTCTCCAAGTCATGTTAGGGTCAAATGGAATAAATAACGGTGACCTCCAGAGACTGCCTAGGAGCAATAGCCTATTTCCGGTTACAACCTAGAAGCAATCTCATCTGCATATCCATAGTTGTTTACGACATGATATCTGAGTCCGTTTGATATTGAGTTCTGTCAAAGTAGGAAAGTCTACTGAACGTATTTAGGTCAAACACATTGACATTATGTGCAAGGTCACTGGCTTGATATACAGATTACGTGATTTCTGAATCAAGGAATTTGCTTTCTTGGCCTGTTTTAGTAAATATATAGTTTTGGAACTCTTTCTTGGTTGTAACTCGGAGTTTCACGCATAGTGCGATCATCAGACAACTCTATTGCGCTCTGCCACTGCGGTATAGAGCACTGTCTCAGCAGATTGATACTCATCGAGTTATATATATATATATATATATATATATATATATATATATATATATATATATATATATATATATATATATATATATATATATATATATATATATATATATATATATATATATATATATATATATATATATATATATATATAGCTATAGTGCAGTATATTGTCGTTCTCGCGTTTATTTCGGGGGAGTGATTAAGTAAGATTTACCAAACACGGGATTCCAATTGAGAAAGTTTGGTCCGTACTAGGACCGGGTCAAATTTAACATCGAACCAAAGAAAAAGTATGAAAAGTTTTATTCGATTGTCAGTTATGTCCATGTTCATGGCTGCCAGAGGTTGATAGTTTTAAACTGAACAAAGATCAAACGTCTTATTGTAATAGGCCGAGGACTTTACTCACTTTTATTACTATTGTTCATGGAAAGACAGACTTACATTCACATTGATGTCGGTGAAAATGTGAGATGAAAGATGCAAAGAACCTCCAGACGTTGCTGAAGAAACTTCATGTATTTGAAGGTAGCTTTCAAACGTGATATTTTCGATTAAATCACATACATTCGGGAAACAAAAGGTTCTGCGTAAAGCTGTTATCCTAAAACAGAACAAAAGAAACTTATGACACAGTACTGAAAACATGAAGAAGAAAAATGTGCAAAAACGGACACATTGACCTCGATCATTGCATATCATTACATAGATCCTCAGACAGCTATGCATTTACTCTCTTTTTTTAAAAATCAGTGTTCTTAGCCGTGATCCAATAAAAGAAAGGTGACCTTCTGTACACCTTTTATATTGCACCTCCTACCATACTGATAAAGTCTTTATTTTCCCCAGGATTAGCATACTTTCAGTGTTGACACTTTAGTTGTCTGGAACATAGATAGAGATAAATTATGACAGAATTGTTGTCTTTTAAAGTTGTTTGAGATGACATGTGTCTTGACTGGGTGATCCCATGTGTTGATTCTTTGAAACCTTTCGCAATTAGTTGTTAACCTTGTCTTAAAATATTTCATCATGTGTCTGATATAAGAGAGGAGATTTGGACAGTTCGGTTTATGCTGGGTAATTTTGTGTTTTACAAGGAGTGATTTGAGTTCAGAATAATGGCCGACTTTCATGACGATATGTTCCAAGATGGCGCCGTATCACGTGTACCATCGCAAATGCCCGGATGTATATCTCAGGGGTCACACAGGTGTCATGAAAGGGGCCTATTAGCCACAACTCTTAGCGTACATTCATAATGGCCTGCATTGAAATGAAAGATGAAAAAGTGAAGCCAATGAGCAAGAATCATTATGATTCCCTCACCTCTAAGATTTAACAATAATGATTAGTAAGGTAACACCACTTGGCATAAAAAGTGAACAAATTTCTACATAATTCAACTGTCGAATAGTATGCTTTTCGTATACTTTTTGTACCTAGTTTATCTAGTTATACTAGCCTACCACACCACATAGCCAACCTGCCCCATACCACTGACCCGTTCTGCTCATATCAGCCAACAAACCCATACAAGCTTACCTGCAATATGGTGCAGCCTACCAACCTATATACCAACCTACTTGCCCATACTTGCATACCTGCTGTATATCTGCCCCATACCACTGGCCCTTCCTGCTCATATCAGCTAACAACCCATACAAACTTACCCGCAGTATAGCTCAGCCTACCAACCACATAACAGTATATTTGTCCTTGCTAGCTCACACCCTACAAATGCCAGCTGCTTGCCCACCTATCTACAAACAACATAAACCTATCATCAATATAAACAACGGAACATATTTTTGCATCCTTTAATACCAAGAGAACTGAATGGAACAACTGTCAAAAACCGAAGATGTGTTGAAATTGAACCGAAATTTTGTTTTGCATAACATGCCAATTCCTACATAGGCATGTGTCGTTTCGAACAATTTAAGATAATTGAGCATACATTAAAGTATACATCATCTTTATAAAATTAAAGGTGAAGGTTTGATTACACCTTTTGATTTAAAGAAACTGTCTCTCCCATATCACAGGGCAGCGAGGTCACACCCGTGTAATACTGTACCTCAACAAACGACGACTCCTCAGAAGCAATTTATAAACCTTTTAAGTTCGACGGTATATTTCTTTGAATATAAACCAGTTTTCATATTCAATATAAGTTACCCGGAGACGATATTAAGTGCTTTTGACTATACGACTACGGAGCGTTCAAGTGAGGCAGATGACGCTTAGATTTATCAACATTTATTTCAAACAGATTGTTATCAATCGTCGTACAAAATAAAGCTCTAACCAAATGATTTGATGGAGAAAATGAAAAGCCCAGTTGGATGCACAAGATGGATCGAGAACGTTTTTATGGTAGAACGAAACTTTTAATTGCTTTTTAGGTAGTCTAGCGTAAAATCATTAAATTTACTGCAACCTCATACTTTTATACCGTCATCCTGTAGGGTAAAAAGTGATTTATGTTTCCATCAATGACTCCATGCATTTAAGGCCCGTGGCGTCTCCATGTCACCAATCATCACTCAAACACGGCATTAAAGACTGCCATAAAAATATTGTCAAAATCACCGAAGTGTTTGTAAGAGCGATTTTTGTGTTATGGGTATTTGAAGACAAAAATCATTTAAGTTGTAACTCCTGAATTAACAGGATTGGTTTTAAATGTTTAGTCTAACAATTAAAGTAGATCTTATACTTCGTTTTATTTTGAGCTTTCAGTTGAAAAATTACCTACAAAATGTATTTTGTAACTAACTCGCGTTTATTACATTGAGTTGAAAACGTCGACCTTATTTTACACATTAAACCACGTTTATTGCATTTAGTCAAATATGGAATCGTTAAAATTTACATCTAGCTGTTTAGATTTACGATTTGTTGACAGACTCTTATTAGTGTTTAGTCTTTTCGACATACGGTTGAACATTACAAGCAAGAAAATAAACATTGACGCGATGGGAAAATTTACCAGTATACGTATCAGTTGTTATAGAGTAACTACCGCAAATAGATAAAATGTGACACCTGGCTTTCACCTCCATGATGAGTTTAGGTTCGAGTCTATGACATAGTATACAATGTAGGTGAAACCATGAAATTACTTTGAAAAAAAAAGTGGACTCAGTAAATACATTGCACATATTTGTTATGGACATAAATCCAGAGGTTAACGCCCTCAAAACACGCATATAATAAGAGCTACTTTATTCACGTCTGACTTTTCAGAGCAAGAAATTTGACCTTTTCTGTCTTTCAAACCTATTATATACCATTGCATGATGTAATGAGCAGAGGATAAGGTAAATGACCGGCTATCTTCTTCTTCTTCTTTTTTTGGAACATCTAATTTACGTCAAGTTACACGCCACAGATGCATTGTATGACAACATTTTGGCAGCATTACAGCAAATGTTTTCATCCTTAAAAACATAAACTCATACATAACATTTATATTGACATAAGTCTTAATTGCTGCTGGCAGGTACAGCAATACATGAAGAGAAAACAATAACAGAGCAATGCTGAGGCGAATTAAAACTGCTGTTGTAAAATCCCAGGGAAACGGATATTACGATTTGAGGTTAGCAAAGGTCGCACTTAAAGTACTCCTGAAACTATTGCGGAGATAATGAACTGCGTCTGGTATTATTCAAACATTTGTTATGTGAATATCCTGAAAATGGATAGCTATCGCATTTTATTTTCAATGCAGAGTCCGGTTTTTTGGGGGTTTTTTTCTTTAACTGGTTCCCAAGACACTAATTGTGGATATTGAACTTTCAAGTCATTCGCCACTGATTCAAAACGGCCGATTGCTATCATTGATAGTATTTAGACAGAGGGAGATAACAGGGTTAATACACCGTTTTCAACCGATGCCATGTAAAAGTAACTCACTCTTCGTTTCTATCTATGCAACATTAATCATCTTCTTCTTCATTTCTTTATAAGCTCATTCGTTTATTATCTATTTATCTGTATATCCGCTCAGGTTAATCACAATGTAAGAAAGGGCCTAATGCTGTCAATCTTACTCTTTAACCACTAAAATAAGTCATTATTTACCACTTAGATTTATCGTACCAAAAAAAGATGATTATTCTTGCATTATATTTGTCGTTTCATGTCATTAATCGTCCATTACATTCCAATTTTATTTCTTATAATTTATTCAAACAGTGTTAATGGCAAAATAATGACAACACGGGATTGTCGATGACATAAACAATTTTATTAATAACAATTTGATAAAACAATGCCTACACATAATTAAGGCCTATTACAAAAATTGTGTGGTTCCGATTTCGCTCAATTTTAGAATAGGTAGGGTAGGTAGATTTTTTATTTTATTTTATTATATATTCTTTTCTGTGTGAGTGTCTAGTTCAGGTTTTCCATTGTTTTCCAAATTGCCTCTGTATTGTTTATTTGTTCATATCAGATGTACAGCCATTACAGATTGGAAGAACATTTTTATTTTGTCTTTCTAAGTTGATGTCAGTTTCCACATCCACTATTTCTCGTGAGACTTCACAATTTTTGCGATTTTATTATTTTTTCCTCGAATACGTAAAAAGGAGTTTAGAGTCGGCAGTGAATGGCTAGGTGGGGTCGGGTAACCGGAACCAAACAATTATTATTTCTAGGCCTAAATGCATATTACATACGTAATTAATGTCAGGCCAATACGTCCAGGAAAACACACATACAACCATACATACATACATACATACATACATACATACATACATACATACATACATACATACATACATACATACATACATACATACATACATACATACACATAGTACATATAGTACATACATACACACACAAACACACACACACACACACACACACATACATACATACATACATACATACATACATACATACATACATACATACATACATACATACATACATACATACATACATACATACATACATACATACATACATACATACATACATACATACATACAGATTAAGGAGACATTCGACATATAAATCACTGTTTATTATTCAGACCAGCTGCATTAGAAAGGAATAGAAAACTGTCTTGAAAGACAATGATTTTGCACCTTAATGAGATAGTATTACGTAAATCCTATATTTGGGACGTCTGGCACACGATGTGTTTATACACCGTGACTACTACATATATCCGATTCGACACTAACATGAAATGTTGAATTAGTTATCAACTCTACGCTTGTTTAACTCATGAAATGTGATGAATCCGTTCGAGTTATTAATATTTGATGAAGGAAGACCTGTATTAGTGGTTGACAAATGACTATTTCCAACGTCAGAGCGAAATAACTTCTATTCAAATAGGAAGCTTTCAAGGCAGTCGAATTGATTAATGACTGACTGTGCTGACCCAAAGAAAGGCACATAATTACTCCCATCGCAGATAATAGATGATATCCACATAGCTTGCCTCATCAATTTTGCGATACGACATCGCCACAATCAAAGATGGATAAGCTACCAATACCAATGGGGAAAGATTGTGACCTGGAGAAGTACACCATATAAAAACTAAGTCACTTGTTAAATTCACTTATCCGAAATAATTAAATCATTACCTCGTATACTTGTCATTTGGGACCAACTTTTGATTTTCCATTATTTTCCATTATACTGAGTATTACTATGTGTGACATAGTTCCTCGACTATTGTCATTTTTTAAATTCAGATTTAGATTTGCATTCTATACTGAATAGGCAATTAAAAGAGATTTATAAAGCATGCACGATTTCAGGTCGATGCCCTGTAATCCTGCATTCCTATCAAAGACTAAGATTTACGTCATTTTAAATTAATGTTATATATCGCATATTCGGAGGTATTCGTGCAAAAGCTAGGAGTATTAGTTTACTTTCATTTGTCCCAAATGCGAAAGAAAATGCATAGCTGTCAATCAAACAACCAAATGTGTGCTGAGTATCAAGCTTGTTTTTGTCCATAACATGGACAAATAGGCATAATGGAACATAATGGACTCCTAATCAGTGATTATTTATAATTTGAGCTAGAACCAACAAAAAGCATACGGTTGCAGCCACGTGAGAAAGCTGTCTTTTTTACCAAACGTTACACGGTAAATAATATCCTTTGTAGTCGCTAAAAATAATCTACATGGCCATATGGAATATCATTGACGTTGTAAATAATGATATTCCTTTGAATATGATCATTCGGTAACTGTATTTGCACCACATCTGTGATGTTTGCCAGACTGTCTCGCTCACCGTAGGTCCATACATCATGTTTTTCAGGAATACATAGCCTTCAATTTAAACACCTAAAGTTTGTGTTTGCGTCACCAGTACTAAATAACGTTGAGGTGAGTACGTGTGTTGATATATTGATGTACATTACCAAGCACTGATGAGGTATGTCCATTTACTATCACGATCTGTCATCGATACATGTACTTGTTTTGGCTTTGAAGCATCAATTCTCTAATTCTTCATCCCTGTTAATTCCATTGCGAGGATATATTACAAGGTTACGAACGTTTGGCCTTTGATACATTTTCAAGAGTTTCCGTGCTCAAAGCACATAGGCAGTGTCATAACGTACACTACGAGTATGAATAGTATATAAATATATATATATAACTTGTAACAAAATAACAATTGACGATGTTATGCCGTACACAACGATACAATTTATAGCGTTAAACATAATATATGATTATGAAGGCGAGGCTGTTAACTGTGTGACGAATCCTTAGTGGACATACATACATACATACATACATACACACATACATACATACATACATACATACATACATATACATACATACATACATACCGTTTTAGAGCCCTACCCACCTGAGCCACTCACAAAACAAGAGAAATACTCATGACAAAGGTCCAAGATAGGTCCAAACCAAATTTTCAAATAGCAAAATAACAAAGCGTCTTTTCCAATGAGAATTATTTATGATCATTCCGCTTTTATCCCACAAACTTAGAAATGTGTTTTGTTCCTGTATAGTGTCAATATGATAATAAAAAACACAATGTCATTTTTCAGATTTATTTGTTTACAATTTACATTTTATATCCATAGATGAATATATTGCTAAGAATTATGTAAAGTCTTAGTTTTATATATACTGTCAAGGGAAAAAAACTGCACAAAAATATTTATCATTGTTATTTTCCTTCGACAATCATTTTCGTCCATAACGACAAATTGCTCAAATATAACACTATTATTTGATGATGTTTATGTTAGACCAATGTCTGTGTATGGGCAAATGACCTCTGTATTATCATTATACACGTGAACATTCAACTTTAAGCAAATCACATAAAAACACTATAAGAATCTATGCTTTGTGCATCACATGACGTGACGGGGCTCTAAATTGTGTTAACGCAGTATAACGGGGTTAGTCTGACTTTGAATACATCATTAAATAATGGAATCCAATTCAACAGCTGAAAAAAACACACATTAAAGAGATAACGCAGAAGTTTGATCAGACCTTGTACAATAATTGATATAATTCAATCCTACTAAAAACCAACAGTCAGCTTCATTTTCGTGCATTCAGTAAAGTTAAATACGTGAGTTTGAAAATAGCTGGCATTGTGGTGAATAAAATGTGATTTAACATCCCTTAATAAGTCTTTTCAAATGGATGTTTATCCATAAATATTATCGCAATCTGCTTTGGGAAAGGACTTAGACTGATTGAGTTACTTCTGTGGCTGCAGTGCATTGCTGAATGAGGGCAGCAACGTTGGTAGTCTATAAAGATCTCTATGACAAAGACTCTTTATTAAGGTGAACCTTCATATTTCTGTGTTTCTCATCATTGCAGCTAAAAAATGATGGGTCGAACGGTTAAAAAGATTGGATTTAAAAAGGCAGTTTAGGCGTAAAAAAAATGTGTGGTTCCGATTACATTCAATTTTAGAATAGGTGGGGTAGGTAGATTTTTTATTTTATTTTTTGAATTTTTTTTTCATATGTGAGTGTCTAGTTCAGGTAGTTATGTTTTCCGTTGTTTTCCATATGGTCTCTGTGTTATTGGTTTCTTCTCATCAGATGTACTGCCATTATAGATTGGAAGAACAGTGTTATATAGTCATTTTGATGTCATTTTCCGCATCCACTATTTCTTGCGAGACTTCACAATTTTCGCGATTTTCTTCTTTTTTCTCTCGAATATTTAAAAGTAGTTTAGGGTCGGCAGTGAAAAATTAGGTGGGGTCGAGTAACCGGAACCAAACAACTTTTTGTTTTGGCCTTAGGCGTATATGTTGGATATAAATTCAATTCATAATCGTACTTTGAACAGAGTGTGAATGACATAGAAATGAAAATTAAAGTCAGAAGGAAACTGTGAGCCATCTATTTTATTAAAGGTCCCGAATTTCAGCAAAGAACTAGAATATTCGCTCAGATACTAGCGCTTGTCCGGTCGCCATCTTACAGCAACCCTTTTTCCTGATCCTGCAATAGAAGGTGTCGACTTTTTCAAAAACATATTTCGCTCAATTGAAGAATTAATTGCAGGGGAGAAACATAGAAATAAAAGGTACTGCCTTAAATCTCATGTTCTGTTGGTTTATCTCACCGCCCTATCTCATGACACAACAGCACGTCATTCATTTTTTAATAGTGCCTTGAGTGGGCCTTGAGTAAGAATAAGATAAAGACGTATTTAATCTTGAGAAAAATGTTTAACGTTAGATTTTTACTGATTCTGACGTTCATTCTCAGTTTCAAAGGTCAAAAGGTTTATGTTTTTGCGTATACAATTATGGAATTATTCAAATTAAACCTGGCCCTTGTTTATATTCCAGGTCATTTGTCTGTTATTGTCATGAATTTCAATAAAGTTCAAATCTCTCATGCTAAGTTTTGAAGAGTTGACTCGTTTATCCGCCATGTTCACCAAAAAGTATAACCTTGGAGATTTGACGACAGAGTCAGCAGAAAATATTGAAGGCTTAGTGCCTCTATCCTGTCTTTATTTATGGAATATTTAGATGTCATTCCCCAATATTTTTCTTCGTTCAGCCAAGGAAATTACGAGTGACCTGAGGGCAACTCGTAGTGACAATCCTTAGGCCACGAAATTTTCCGGCTGAATGAAGCAAAATATTGGAAAATAACAGATAAGTATACCACCGCCAGTAGTATCAAAACAATAATAGGGGGAAATAGTGACAATTTTGAACTTTTTGACTCATATTTCGAACACAGCAGAAGCAGTGATGTAGACAGGCGTTGTCGTGACATATATAGACGCGCGTTCTCGTGACGTAGAACGACCAGAGTATATATTCCATATTTTTGGCTTATGCATGGTATAATGAGTAGTAAACATAGGCCAAAGAAAGTGCACCTCATCTTGAACATTACACTGTTTAGCTGCACATCCCAACGTTAATAACCTTCATGCCAACCTAACGTGTTATATAGGTATGTGTATGTGTCTACGACAAAGGCTTCATTTTATAGAAATTCTATACAACTGTATAGATGTTATATTATATGTCATTGCCAACAAAGGGGTTGAACATTGTGGAAGTCGATTCACAAGAATAAATATAATATAACCATACATACACTCGTTTGTTCAGCCTTACTCAAATACACTATATCTGTTACACATTCAATGATGACTTACAGGGTAATGAATAGCAGCAATTGATGAAATGCATGGGGTCTTTATTGTATGTAATGTGTTTGGACGTTCTCTTGGCTTTATATATATGGTTGTTTTACTCCTACAATCCTTTGCATCACAGGAAGTCTTTGGCTTACGGCAAATCTTATTTTTGCATGGAAACTCAATATATCAGCTTTCTGCATCCAACCGTGCTTTACATACATTGAATTCAGATGGAAGTTAACGTTAATGTAGCCGTTCATTACCTGTGTGTGGAATGCAAAATAGAATGCCATTCTGAAACAAGATAAAACACTTTCTTTTAAACAGGATTGCTGTTAGATTATATTAGATTGCTATTCAGTATCGAGTTAGGTACGTAGTATCGACATTACATTGCCATTCAGTAGCGAGTTAGGTACTTAATGATAACATTAGATAGCCATTCAGTATCGAGTTAGGTACGTAGTGTTGACATTACAATGCCAGTCAGTAGCGAGTTAGGTACTTTAGGTACTTAACAATAAAATTAGATTGTCATTCAGTATCGAGTTAGGTACGTAGTATTGACATTACATTGCCAGTCAGTAGCGAGTTCGGTACGTAATGATGACATTAGATTACCATTTAGTACCGAGTTAGGTTCGTAGTGATAAATATTATATAGCCATTCAACAGCGAGTTGGGTTCATATTGATAACATTGCCATTCAGTAATGAGTTAGGTATGTAATGAAACGTTAGCTTTCCTTTTAAGTAACGAGTTAGGTTCATAGAGATAACGTTAGATTGCCATTCGATAATGAGTTAGGTACGTAATGATAACATTAGATTGCCATTCAATAGCGAATTGGGTTCATAGTGATAACAATTAGATTGCACTGATAACATCAAATCCTCAGTCTGTTGACGGCAAAGTGCTGAACAAATGGTAATAACATTCCAGTAGTAGATTCTGTACGGAGCAGTTACAATAGCAAGTGAGGTGCCAATAACACCACCACAGGATTGCATTCAAGAGTGAATTGGGTATACTGATAAAATCGGACTGACATTCAAAGGTTAGTCGATCAGACAACGACATTGTTTGATTGCAACTGTAGAGCATCATAGATGTATGTATCGGAAAAAAAAAATATTTGATGCAAGAGGTAAGCTTCACACACCATCGAGTTGTTTGTACAAAAGGAACAATTTCAAATTGATCAAATGTTAAACTACGTCTGTTGTTCTTGTTCTTAATGTACCTTCATACACTTCACCGGCCTGATTGCCAGCGTCTTGCACTTTTACTACGGAAAGACTTCCAACAGTACTAAAATGGATAGCTGTTGTACACTAACTTTAATGCTCTCCTTTAAGCCAATTGGACCATATGGACAGGAGGCGTAAGTTATTGATATTTCGATAAGTAGTCGGTAATTGTAGCTAATACCACACATTTCTCTCTTCAAACACCATGTGTATACTTTTTGAAAGTTTGAACTACGTATGAGATGATATATTAGTGTAATATACGCCAGATGGTTACTTATGATTATACGCACCTGAGTCGGCAAAAGTCTTTTTGTTAATGCAATAATTGATGTTTGACTTGAACAGTCAAGTTCACTTACAAACAAATATTGCAACATTGTGAAATATACTTCAGATATCTACAGGCATGTCAATCAATTAAAATGCAAGAAAATCAATAATGGCCAATACGTTTTAGATTTTTTTCTGAGCTATTAATACAAAACAATCGAAATATGTTTTAACCTTCTTATCATAAATCGTTAAAACTATGCGATGTGAAGAGACAAATATACTCACTTCGTGAAATATATATACACTTTAAAATATCTCTCTGATGAATCATTTAAAAATGCATGAATAATGGCCTAATACGTTTTTGAATTGTTTGTGAGACGAATAAAAATATAGCAACATCGCGAAATATGAGAGACACCTTTGGAAGAACTATCGGCTTCTCGTCAAATGGCAACTTGAAGATAGATAATTACTACAACAAAACGTTTTGGAATTTTTTTGTGTTACCAATAAAAAAACACAATGTGATATATTTTAATGATAAAACGACAAAAATGACAATGACAGATACTATTAAAAGTACAACAGGCGTTGTTCTGTGAAAGTTGAGGGTAGTAACGGAATTGCACAGGAGAGAACATTTGAATATCTTCTTTTTTTAGAATAATTATTATAAAGCATACGATCGATGTTTCACCCGAAATATGGTACAATGGTTGTAGTATTAATGTCACCATATTATATATTATATAATGGCAGAATGTTATTACAAAATATGAATGATTGATTAAAATGATCTGAAATTAGTATTCTTTCTGGGGTGTCTACATCAATAGTTAATGGTCTTATTAACAAAAGACATTGTACGCGTACGTACGTGTCTTTTCTGATCAAAACATTAAGTTGCAAATTGATTTTTCATGGGACGGAGGTCATCTCTACAGAGGGAGTAGTACATTTACATCGTATCCAGCAGTGAACGTGACATAGAAACTAATATCGCTGAATCAATCAATCAATCAATCAATGAAATATTTAGTTATGGGTTATCAATATAGATCACACTTATAGATAGACAAAGTAACTGCAAAAGGTGAACTGGGGTTTGCCCATATGTAACTAATGTAGTATTGTAAGTAGGTGACTTTATTACATGGAACTATGAATTATGATGATAGATTAACCTACGTATGTTATGCCATCCATTGTATACCTTTCTAAAAGTACTTTGTATCCGTAAAGGTGAGCTTGCTTGCTTGCTTGCTTGCTTGCTGTGCTGAGGCGTTCTACACTCCACGCCTGGAGTCTAAATTGAGCTCATTTTCAGACCTGATATTTTTCCTCTCTCCCTGTTTATACGTTGTTAATGTTAACGAGATCGCATGAGCTACGTTGATTTATTGATAGCCAATGTTTCCTACATGCTGATGATGTCCCTCTTGAGGTTGATCCCGGTTCGTATGGTAAAATCCACTTATAGAAATCGTGGGACGCATGCCAAGTGTAACCTGTTCAGTTATCATAAATAATTTTAAGAAAACTTGTAATAGTTGAAAATGCAATATGTCTTGCTAGCACGTAGCGATATTACCTGCATGCGGTGATTTACATGTGATTACGAAGCCGTCCAATATTGATTGCGAACATATTTTAATCACTTGTGGCTTAGAGACCTTCCAACATTAGCGAACGTGAAGAGATAGTGACGATCACGTCATTCTGGCATCAATATCAAAGAAGTTGTATTCAAAAGAAGAATACGAGGAGATGAGTCCACCCATTTTGATTTCATAATAAAGCTGCAGTCCATGAACCAATAGCTGCAATCATTTGCGTTAATACTCAGCATGTATTGTTTTAGTTTTTTTTGAAACTACAAGAATAGTATGTCACTTTCCAACATCAGTATGAACGGTGAACCTACGCGCTATGTGACAGCGATGATCCGATTTGTGACGACAGAACAATAATTATCATAATTATGCTCTGTAATAACTTGTAAGTGTAAAATACCCGACTAGCAGAAATAGCAGTCGTTTATACTACAATGCACTTGACCTTGACCAACATGCCAGGTCTCTCCCAAATCACCAATTGTATACATTTGTAAACATACACAAAGATCTACTACTATCTAAATAACTTGAGGAAAATGGAGCGCATGATTCAAAACATATGCCTTCCCGCACTTCCGTAGAATTTCACCCTCATCTCACGTTTATGAAAACCAACATTGAAAGGAACTTGGCCACAATGACAACTGTGAAAGATATATTTCAATAGAGACAGAAAATGGAACAGAAATGTTTTATAACCTCCGACAAGTCAGTGACAAAGTGGAATGAAATGAATACCATTCTTATATGCCGCAATAGTCCTCTTTATCCGCTTTCTTCGAATATATTTACGTCATTCCCCCAGGAATTGCATATATAAAGGCATATCCAGTCAGCACATGTACACATAGCCTTTGAAATGCTACATTTCTCAAAGCAATAAGAGTGAACACCTGCAGTGATCATTGCCACGTGGATGTATTCCACACAAACATATTACAAGCCCTTAAAACAGGAGTACAATAGTTGCCTAATTACTAACAGGAAGGTGTTATCTGCGTTGTCACTTTTTACCTCCTTTGATTTGTCAGCTCGGATATATATCAGTTTGACATGCATGTTTCCAGGAATTTAGATTATTGAAAGAAGATAATCTGATAGCACAAAATCTCAACGTTAAGGTGATGATGAAACACAGAGGAGGCGATGGCTGGGGACGAGTAAAATTGTCCTCGGATAGTTGTAATTGGTACTACAACACAAGGTGTATGAGTTGGTGCCTGGACAACTTGTGGTCCAACTTTGTGTCAGGGTTTCCTTGGCGGAATCAGTTTTCACACTTGTGAGAGTTATTCAAGTCATTAGACATATTTTATCACGGCGCCCTCAATTTCCCCTTGTCGGTTATTAAACTGAACTTTCTACCTGATTATTCGAGTGTGTGTATTTGTCACAATAATTATACGTTTGGTGTTTAATTAGAGTTGCATACATTTTAAGATGTGTTTTCTTGTTAGCGTCTTTGTTTCTGAGTTTACACATTACTCTTCGTAACATTGAATTCGTTAGGAAGAAAGTTCATCTTTTTTTTCGCTTGTGAGAGCCTTTATGAATTAGAAGTCCGTTGTTGGCGTCAAACAACTACAATATATTCCAGAATCGACCGCTAAAAGTTTTAGTGTCGAAGGTTTCTATTTTAAAAGTCATATCATATCATTGAGGATATGGAATTGCAATGTTCGTGTACTAATTACATAAAAATCTTGATAGCTCTACTTCCTATTAGCGCAGTCCATCATCTAGTATGCAAAGGATCAGTCCAACACGATGCTAGATAAAGCAATACAAGTGTTTGTGTTTGCTGCTAGACCTGTACACATATGTATCTCCAAGTACCAACTTCAGACGGTAAAAGAAGACTCGGTATATCTGTCATATTACACTAATGCAATTATGAAAACAATTTCAAAGTTAGTGTATGCGTAATGTCAATGGAATGTCGACTGCAAATATTTCCTTTTCAGTAAATGTGATATGAAACAAAATCGCATAATCATGTTTTGCTGACGTGTTGTCAATTTCATAAACTCGGATGCTAATTAATTGTGACTACCGTTAACTTGTGCGTGTTGGAATTACGTGTGTGTATGTATGTATGTATGTATGTATGTATGTATGTATGTATGTATGTATGTATGCATGCATGCATGCATGCATGCATGCATGCATGTAGGTAGGTACGTACGTACGTACGTATGTACGTACGTACGTGCGAGCGGATGTGTGTGCGTCCGGGGGAGCTGTCGGGCGGGTGGGTGGACGGACAGACGTGTGTTGTGTGTTAGAGAGCACATACCGTGACTTTATGTTCACAACACGTATTAGCGCAACTCTCATCAACATTATGTACACAGCCGTACTAAAAAATGTATTCAATACTGAGCTGTTGTTTAAAAAGTAGTTTATAATAAAACAGAAATACCTTCGTGTCAATTGATTTGTACTGACAAGTTTCCAGGTTCTAAAGAGTTCAATATCCTCTATATAGATCGTATTGGCTTCTGCATATAAACCCATCCAGACAGTGGTGAGATTTCGTTTAATATCTAGTACTCGAAACGTGCCCAAAATGATGCAACGTATTGACAAATCAGAGCCACTTGTGGAAGGCGTAGCTCTAAAATTCACGAAAAATGGACGCATCCAAATTTGAACGTAAGGTATCGTCAGGCTATTGGATGTCACCAATCGGTTAAGTCGTGTGGGGGCGTGCCACATACATGCCACGTCTCCTTCAAAGCTCATGAAAAAGTTACTACATTGATAGATAGATAGAACGTACAACATTATACTACTATTTTAGGATCTCAAATCAATTTAGATGAAGGGTGTCCATATTTGCCCTGAAAAAATCCATTCATCAAACGAAAACCAGACTCTGCTTCTAGTGATTCTCCCCTCTTGTCAAGTTTGATTTCTTTGGTGGTAGTAAGCTATTTGTACCATGGTAGCCAGTGTTACTTTGAGGTCAATATGTTAAAATCATGCTATTCCATACATGCATGACAGTTGCCTTGTGCAAATAAATAGCGCCGATCGGATTCTATGGTCGTTTGTGCATATTCCTGTCAATACTAAGGCTAATGTCAAAATCTAGTCATTTTGCAAGTGCACAGCACCCAAATTCATTTGGCAAGTGCGTACCATCCAAATCCATTTTGTAAGTGCGTATCATCCAAATTCATTTTGTAAGTGCGTGCCATCGGAATTCATTTTGGAAGTGAGTACCATCCAAATCCATTTTGTAAGTGTGTGCCATCCAACTTCATTTTGCAAGTGCGTACCACCTGAAGTCATTTTGTAAGTGCGTAACATCCAAAGTCATATTTCAAGTACATACCACCCAACGGCATCTTGTAAGTGCATGCCATTCAAAGTTATTTTGTAAGTGCATACCATCGTACTCAAAGTCATTTTGCATACCTCAATATGCAGCAAAGCAGTTTTATATACATATAAATTAAAATCTTGAATTATTAAATAGCGAATAAAGCACCTTGATGTATATTTATGTTTAAATTGATCTGCTAGAATCTTGACTTTCTTGGTCCTAATACTTGGGTGCCTTTAGTATATCTACACACACTGTGAGTCTAAAATCAAACGACGGTTTGACAGTGTTCCACACTGCGTGATATTTAAGACGATATCACAACCATTTCCTGATAAGTAAACTTGAATTATGTATATGTAATGATAGTACAGTAAAGTACTTATGAATTATATGCAACATCTGTTGGTACTTATATACTTTCTGCCATTTTCAATGGCTCCGTCAATTCCCAGTTGACACTTTTAATTCTCCTTAATTTGTTTTTCACATTCTATAAAAAAAATCGCCTTTTGTAGCTGATGCCGAACATGGCATGAATTTATAGTTCAGTCGAATGGTTTTATTTGTACTTTATTTCCCGGTGTTATCCATGAATTGGATAATCTATCCATGTATTGTTGTAAGCTTCAACCAGGGGGATACATCGTTTAGTATACAGATAGCGTTCTCAGTAAATCAAATAAAACGATTTTAGTATCATGCGAATTCCATTCCTATTCGCCTAACGATATCCCATTGTCTCAAATGAATGAAAATTGTTGCATTTACAAGAGATAAAGTTGTTGTAACTCGAATCAAATACCAATTGGTCTCAACGCGTGCACGGTTGGCGACGACATTGATACTGCACATATAGTGTTTAAAATCAACTAACGGTTGTCAGACTTCCAGCTGGATGGCAAAATGAAATATTTTCTGAATGTCTTCTGTGTTGTCACCGCAACAAGAATATTGTGTTTCATCAAGTCTGTAATTCTCAACATGAGTTGCAAGTCTAATCTAATAAGCGTAGGGATTTTTTTTTAAACTTTCAGATGTTTCATTTAACACTGTTTTATACCATCAGAATGCACAGATGGAATGTGACATTTCAACATATTATGGCCTAGAATGGGGAAATGAATTCCAGGGTCTGCCAAGTGGCGCTTAGCGAAATTAATTTGTCGATTCATTCTCATCTCTGAAACTTCTAAAAAAAAAAAACACAACATGTCACGTATGTTTTGACGGAAGAAAAGTACCCTGCAGATGTTACACGTACACAAAAAAAGTTGAAGTGTTTTCGTTATTTTATCAATAAATTGACAGGCTCGTTATAAGTACATGCCGCCCATGCCTTTACTAAGCAGATGTCGTATGGCAAAGCTATGCTAATTGCCTGTTTCTATATGGGTTATTTTATTCTGGAAATATAAGCCGTTGTGTCACTTTATTAAAGCACTGACAAATCTCACCGGCGCACATTCCACCACATTAGAGAGTAATAGAGACTTATATAGGAAATTCTACCTAAGTAGAGCAGTCTTGATAAAACACGATTAGTATAAGCTACTTCAACTCGGAAGTCAGTAGTATGTGATACACTGCGCATCAATAGTACAGCAAAGCACTGGGTTCAGTCATAGCCTTGACCAAAACATAGACGGCGGGAAACTTCTCTGACGGGTGAGTGCACGTCCATTGATAATTCAACGTTGCTGTTTTGCGTAGAACCGTACATTCATGCTGGGAGAAAATTGATTGTGGGTGTGTTGTTAATCATTTCACGGTGAACGCTCGAAATACGTTGTTCATGTACTATCGTTAGAAGTATGCAGAGCACCCAGATGTGTTAATGTAGAGAACGTTAAGCATCTTCATTCAGGGTTATTTTTAGAAGACGGCTACCACAATGTGTTTTAGCTGTGGATATGTTAGAACTCCCTGTGTGATTAATTAGATATCGCTGGGATTATTTTAGCATTTGAGCATAACATTGCATATTTTAATGGAGAAAATTTTGCCTAATTACTGAAAACAAATTACCGCAAAAAAAACTGGCAAAAAGTAACAATCATGTGTAGCAGACCCCATGAGAAACAGAGATTCGAAGTGCACACTATCTAGAATTACACAGAAGTCTAGCAGATGTAGTGGTAAAGCCAAGTATAAAGATATACCATATTAATTATCAAGCTTCGAAGTCGTATATAAACCACAAGGAGGTTAGCAAATAATAGGCAACAGCCGCTTGCTATTTTAGGCACAGAACAACTTGCACAATCTGGTGAAATATCAGTAATCATCAACACATGCAAATTCTCTCTAGTATATCATTTTATAATTCTATCAAATTACCCTAGCAATGTTTTTATGCTAAACTATTTTGACGGGCTGATTTTTTTTACTGGTACCACCTTTTTAATGGTATTATGTATGAATTATGAATTATTATGTACTAAATTCTGCCTCGTTAGCATATGGATGCATAATTAATGAGGTAGTCACTCTCAAGGGAGTGTTTAACGTATAGGTACGTATTGAGTAAGACATACCCACTACATATTGGCTCTATTTGTGAACTTGGCGAAATTTGTCCGCTGTGTTGGTCTATTACATTACTAGTATATACCGAGTACTCAATGCATTCTCAGCAATTGGCTCTATTACATAAGTTAAGGGAACCATCAGCAATTACTGATGGAGAGGGGCGGCGGAATGGGAGCTAAGATTTAAGAAATCTGGCTCTCGTGGACGTCATATTTTAAAAAATTAGGGGGGGTCACGTTTTACTCAGATTTGACTCATTGTATTATCTAACTCTGCGTTATTTTGTGATCCTGGCATCCCACTTGTACTGCTGTCACCGTTGTCACATCCTGTTGCCACTGCATGCCACCACCGTTAACGAACATCAGAACATTTCAGTCAAATCACTACTGACAACCACGCAGTGAATCAATTGTTGTGGTGGGGTGGTGAGAGGAGTAGGCCTCACAATAGTAAAGGGGAACATTCACTACAATCGTTGTTGTTGTGGTGGTGGTGGTGGTGGTGGTGGTGGTGGTAGCAGTAGTGGGAAACAACTAATGCCATTAAAATACTAAATGTGGTGGCAGCGGTGGCATCGAGTCCTTCCCATTGATCCCCTTTCTCGGCAGTTTTGCCACTGTTTTCGAAATCTTTGATCCGGGAGGATGACGTGTTTTAGAAAACGGAAATCGAGGATTTAGAAAGCGAACTCGGCGAGAGTCCTATTTTATGCAACATACCTGTAATTATTGAACGCTCGCTGTGTAATGCGTGTACTTTGCAACTCTTATGGCTCAATTACATACTTGTGTGTACTAGCTCGGTAATACATTCCATAGTATACTAAGGAACACTTGCAAACTCCTTGTGTATGTTTATAACATACTATTGTGTCCTGAGTGATACTTTTCAACCCATTTACATGTACATTTTACACCTGTTCACAAGCTATTACAAATACATTACAGCACAGACAATTGGAAAGAACTTCATCGACTTCAGATTTAGTTACCCCTTCACTCCCGGAGGTAACTGAATGCTGCATTGTCTTAACAAGCAACGAGTTCATTGAACCAGAAAAAGGGCAACGTTAACGTCACGTCATTTCACCAATCATTCATGATCAAAGTTATAAAAAGTGATTACCAACCTTGCACATTTGTCAAAAAAAGACAATAATCCACTACGACCTTGACCATGACCTTCACTTAAAGTCGTTTCCGAACCAATATCTTAATTAAAAAAAGAGAAGGCAAAAAAACACTGTCATTACCAATTCGCGAAATGACTCTACAGACCTATTATTCCGAATAGGGTCACATCAGGTGCAATCTCTCTCAATCTCGAGAGACTTCGTTTAACAGAATTACCGCGTAGATCATCAAATCTCAAAAGTACATCTTTCATAGAAAATGGAACGTGAAATCACTCTCAAATAGTCACCGTTCAGTTGTTTAGTTTTCATCCCTAGCTTTCATTGCAATGTTTGATTGCCCAGGAGACCAAAGGAATCACTCACTGCTTGCTCCTAGGGTTATCAGAAGACAACAACTAATTGTGAACTCGCATCAGTGGAGCTTATCGTTGTGTGTTACAAAAACACAGCACTGTTTGAAGTTGAATCCTAAATGATATGCATTGTCATTTTCCTCAAATAATCCAGTATCTCATATCTGTCACACGAGTATACACATGCTGGAATTCAGGTAAACATAATCTAGCGGTCTCGGGTAAGTAATTAAATGAGGTTTGGAAAAGATGACCTTTGACATATGAATTCAAACAAGTGATTAGCTATAGGTACTCTTTCTGAATGTATCATATTGGTGCCAGATAGAAAGTACGTATGACCTCAGCAATACCGTCGTCACATCTCAGTTATAACTTGTTTGACATACCCCCCCCCCCCACACACACACACACACACTTAAGGATTAAAAATGGTTCAGGGCTATTTCTGAAAATTGGAGGGAAAAAAAGGAAAGATCATTTTTAATTTATGTTTATTATTGCTCATTACCGGTCTTGACCGGGGAACGTAATGGTTGCATTAACGTAAACCACGAGAATGGCTTCCTATTACGAAATACTAATGCCAACGAAATTACGGACTTTTCAGCTGAAAAAAACACACTGTGTAATTTAAGTACAGTTCTACTCAATATCCTAGTAGCCTAATGCTGTAAATTTTTGTTAGGTCCCTTTCGTGTACAAACATGGCGGAATGATACTGAGAGGGTATTTGATCCGGCAATGATTCCCATCGTCCCCTAGAGGTTCACAAACGTTTGCGCTATGCATGATGTTTCACTTTCTTCACAGTTTAGCAAGTTTTGTCACGTGCGCAATATAACATCTATGTTGATCTCCATTTTCTCAACCTATTGATCGGTTTGCCGTAATTACATCACGTGCTGAAATTGTGAAAACGTTAAAAAGCGTTAGGATTAACATTGCTTGCAAATCATACTCTGAAAGTAAGTCTTGTGTGCGAATACACATTGTTGATTTGCCGGGCTACTACACTGACGTGTTTAATCTTTAGTTTGTGATGTTAACCACTTGTATTGCGAGTAATTAAAGTTGTGCTAGCTATGAAGAGATGTATTTAGGCTAGTATTATTGTACGGGCTGCAATCAGTACGATTCCCAGATGTAGTCTATATAGTATTTGATGAGTTCGAGTGATTTTTCTTCACGATGGAAGTTTTCCAATAACACAATATTTAAACGACAGTCGCTATTATACTACTTACTAACAGTAGATGTGCAACTCGTCACTAGAGTGGTTATCCTGATTAAGGCTTTTAGTGAATATCTTTAATTTGAGTGTTGATTTTTCGTAGAGGTTCCCAAATACAAATGTCCACGTATGATTTATAACTTTCATCATGTTACAAGCGTTATCAAGTACTTATTTCCCCCAGTGTATTCCACAGAACACATATAACTTCATGTGATAAAACACAAAACCCAACAACTCTATGCGGACAACTGTCACATGTACAAACAAATACGTAATCAAAGAACTTGAAATCGTTAGTTGAGGAGTTGTTTCATGATCATCTATCATTACTTTATTTTGTCACCACATAGACAAAAACTAGGAAAACCCAATGTTTCATATATGTATGGCTTTGTCAAGTTGGTCAACTGGTTGATAAAGAGAGTGTATTTCGGAGAGGTAATGCATTAGGTGTAAAGCGTAGATGTAAAAAGTGCATTACGTAGTGTAAAGTGTGTGTTACATAGTTATAGATGTAGTAGCGGCAAAGAGTGTATTACGTAAGTATATGTGCTGTGTACACGTAGAGTAAAGAGTACTAGTATTACGGAAGTATAAACGTGTACAGTACAGCCAAAGTGTATTACGTAAGTATAAGTGTGTATACTTGAGGCAAAGAGTGTATTGTGTAGTGGTATTACGTAGAGATACCTGTGTATTACATAGAGGAAAGGACAGGTGTAAAACGTAGGGGTAAAGAGTGTACTAAATAGAGGTTTTAAAAGATATTACGAAGAAATATCTGTGGTAAAGAGTGTATTGCATTGATAGTAAGGACGTGATTTGGAGACTCTGAGGTAATTTGTAATGGACAGGTCTTTTTTTTAAAAAAATAGGAGTAGAGGGTGTATGACATAGGACAAGTGTATAGATACGTAGAGGCAAAGACTTACGTACAGATATGTGTGTATTACGTACAGGTAACATAACGCACAGGTAAAGAGTGTATCGCATGCATAGTAATGGACGTATTTCGGAGAGGTAATGGACATGTGTAAAACGTAGATGCAAAGAGTGTATTACGTAGAGATAAAGGTGCTTTATGTAGAAAGGGCATATTGTGAACACGTAATGATGGACTGGTGTAAAGATAACGTAGCTATAAGAATGCACTAACTACCCAGAGTTAGATGTGTACTGCGTAGATATAAAGTCGCATGATACCCAAATTTAGTAATTGCTGCAACGGCGACTTTCAAATAAATTGATGGAATTCAGATTATATAAGACACATGCATGTAGACATTTTTCCTGCCACCTTGATCCATATCAATGCACGTACAATATACACATGCATTCCAAGTGTTTCGAGGTGAATACATGTACATTTTGTATCAACGATATCGCATTGCTGGTTATCATGTGTTACAATTTTATTTGTAATCAAAGAAGTCCTACAGTTTTATTGATAATGAAACCCTTGCACAACACATCTCTAATATGTTATATATAGCATGTAATGTCCCCAGGATTGCAAATGGCTGTGCTTAGGGTTTCACAGAAAGTTGTCATATTTTACTAATAAAGTGTACTGGATATTTCACTCTGTGTTAATATCTAAAGCTGCACATGATGTTGTCAAGTCGTCTTGTCACTTTGTAAGTCTTGGATCTGACAGCCAAGTGAGCCAATACACACGATAGGTTAGTATAAAAGTCGTGCTTTTGATTGATTTGTTTATGTATTTGTTTGTTTGTTAGGTTGTTTGCGTGTGTGTGGGGGTGTATTTTATTGGTAAAATAACTGACATCTCGCGTGACTGCGAAATCTTAAGTGATTGCGTAATATCTTTTCAATCAGAATCACGCCTGGGTCCTTATAAATGTTTATGTGAATTCACCACCGCCGGTAATTATGCTAATTAAGAATGATATATAAAGGTAGGTGGAAAGACCAATCAGGGCGAAGTGTCTTGTTTAACGTAATGTGCACTTTCACCTCACCAATTACAGTATAGTACCATTGGCATAAACTTTAAATTTGTCGGTCCTCCTAATCTCAACCGGAGACGTAGCCTTTGGTAAGTCACTTCTGGACTTGTCGAGTGTGACTAAAATTAAACTTGCGGAATCCAAAATCCATGCTTTCATCCATTATCGATCGTAATCGCTATAGAATACCAAACTGAAGTACTAAAATACAAATTTATACGGTTATCGTATTCATCTGTAGCAACTGGTAGACGACTTTTGACCGGAGTCAGGTGACCTTTTGAATCAGGTGACAGGTAATCAGACACGCCTCTGTATGCTAACAAGTGTACACAGTAATCACTTTTCTTGAATATGTTATATCATGCCATTTTTATACAGAAGGACCCAGTCGTGATTCTGATTAAGGCGGTTTTACGCAATCACAAGATATTTTTTATTAATAGACATATATATAGATAAATAATAAGATTTTACCAGTATACTTACAAGGCAGTGATATATATTATATATATATATATATATATATATATATATATATATATATATATATATATATATATATATATATATATATATATATATAAATGCTAAGGGCATATTTCACTAGGCTTGTACATCCATGAAAATGATGCAGTGATATGTTTCACGCTATGCCAGTATAGATATAACAATCATGAATAAATACTCTGATATTTCAAGCTGTGCATCTGCTGCCATGGTATTAAGGTAATATTTAATAATGCTATAACTGTATAATGTGATGGCAATGAAGTGATCGTATACGTATACAACGTTTAATTGGCACCAACTTAAGTGAACTGCAGTGATATATTTTTCTGTTTTTGAATAGGGTGATACCGCAGTGCAGTCATATTCGACGCTATGCTATGATAACGCACTGATATTTAACGCTATGCTATGATAACGCACTGATATTTCATACTGTTTTGACTGCAAAAATACCACAGTGACATTTCACATTATGTTTTTATTGTGGTGATAGCCCAGTGATATTTGACGCTATGCAATGATAACGTAGTGATATTTAACGCTAGCAGTGATATTTGACGCTATGCAATGATAACGCAGTAATATTTCACTACATGCAATGATAACACGTGATATTAGACGCCATGCAATGATAACACGTGGTGTTGCACGCTATTCAATGATAACGCAGTAATATTTCACACTCTGTTTTCACTGCCGTGATAACTGTCGCCATGAAATAATTGGTTGTTGCGCCGGAAGGCAGAGTTACTTATATTAAAATGCTTACCGAAAAGCCACGGGAGTATGAAAATAATTATGATTGGGCTCTGTGTCACGATAGATGTCCCCCGTTGGTTTAGTTTACTCAGGTCATTTTGGGTTATTCATCATTTAGCAGACAATGTCAACATTACAACAGACTTCTGACTGATGAGTTCCGGTCACATGTGGCGACAATGTGTTCTAATGTTAGTTTTTCACGCCTAAATGAACGACCCCTTCAATAATTTATATATTAGTCTGCCAAACAGTCAACATGGTCGGTGTGTTTTGTGTGACATCAACCAATTAAGCCACTCTTTGAGCAATATATTTTCTAATTAACTCTCGTTTATACGGTGTGCACATTGCACAGTGTTTATTTCAAATTCATTACTACGTAGAACAGGTGCAGGTGATGATTGCCTTTCTTTCCTTCCTTGAACACTGAAATCAACATAGTTTAGATTTTTTGCGTGAAGCAGAGAAAGTTTCTAGGCCCGGCTGAGACGTTTACAATGCATTCTGGGAACAATTAAAGGTGGAGGCTCACTTGGACAGCAGCCGAGTAGTTATTTTACTGATCTTAAACAAATCGCTACGATTTGAGGAAACTCATGTGGCCAAAAGTACTCAGCAATGTTCCTAGCTTACCCCCAGACAGTTTCGTTTTGATGCATTTTCGAAAATATCTGTGATGAAAGCGATTCTAGTTTTTCAAGTGTGGTTGAAGTCAATCTCTGCCATGCATAAATGCATTCATAGATTCAATGCTAGGATATCGACCACGTATTTGTCATCCAGTTGGCATTGACAAGTTCCATCTGCATTCAGAAATCTGTTATTTATTTCAATATACTTTATGCATTCCTATGATTAACATGATATAGGGCATCATATTCTGTTATATTTTCAGATTTCGAAAAAAATAATTGATCAGATTATGTATATATTCTGTCAATGGAAAGATTGTATGCATTTACATGATTTTGAAATTATTCCAGATAGCACTGATAGACAATATGCTAATAAAAAAAGGAACACATGGCCGATGTCCATTGAGTCTATAAATGTATAATGCTAGAGTAGTACTAGTAGAGATATACTTCGACCACACTTGAAAAAAGTAGAATTTCTTTCACAGGTACTTGGAATAATGAATCAAAGCGAAACTCTCTGGGTGTAAGCTAAGAACACTACTGGGTACGTTAGGCTACATGATTTTCCTCAAACCGAAGAGATTTGTTTAAAATCAGTCAAATAACTGCTCACCTCGGCTGCTGCCCAAGTGAACCGCCATCTTGAATTGTTCCCAGAATGCATCGTAATAGTCTCAACAGGGCCCAGAAACGTTGTCTGCGTCACGCAAAAAATCTCTCAACTATCCTGATTTCAGTGTTGTTCAGGGAAATAAAGGCAATCATCACACAATCAGTTTTTCTCAGCGCCACTCTCATTTTTACCGATGTCTACTATGTTTTCCTACTTGAAAAAAACAATGAGATAAAATAAACTAAATACGTACTTGTCTGTAACTCAAAAAATCGTAACAAAAATGTTTTAAAATATTTGTTATTCGTACAATAAAAAAATTAAACTTGTTAAACAATTTTTAGCTTTCTGTAATTTATTGAGTTACAAACACGGATTTGGTCGATGCTGTTTCACATTGTTTTTTTCAAGTAGGAAAACATTATAGTAAACTTTAATTAAAAATCCAAAAAGAAATAGCCACTTGTCATCCATATGCCTGGCCACTCACTTAAGAGTATTTTTTCTACGTATCACAATTGAAAACGTCTCTCACATTTAATGACATAATATTTATTTTTTTCTAAAATGTTTACATCACTTTATCATTCCCCTAAAGATCATATGTATATGATGGTATAATGCATTCATTTTACTCCAAACCGTTATCGTTATCGTTTATATTCTCCCCTCATTTACTGATATGTAGCACCTGGGGGAAAAGATGCCCTCCAACGATACATCGATTGCTCTCTAATAGTTCAGGGTCAAGAGCATTACTCACATGCTGATCTTGATTCAGATAAGTGTAATAGGTTAACTCGTGTGTATATAGTGACTATTTGTTTCGTCCGTGGGTGTTTCCTTTGATCTGAACGCTGAGTTCGATAGCGTTGAAGATGTGGTCGATGTGATGTCAATATTTATAGTCGGTGTTAGAATCGTCAGCTTATAATTAACCCCGTTGGGTACCAATAATTAATGGTATAAGGAAGGCAATTACGATTTCAACTAATCGAATTTGTGTTTTTAACCAATTAAGGATAATACATGTATGAGAGTTTCAGATTACTGATAAAGACACAGGATAAAACAAGTCCGGCGATATTGAATTGGTTTCTAATAAGTAACCGTTTCATTTAACTTCAATACATTACAGTTTTGTGGATGTTATTTTTGTATATGATCACGTGGCTATATATGAAAAGGACAGTGACCACACACTTATTTAATAGCGTCGCGTGTGCTCATCAGCGTTCCTCACCTAATAGCCCACCGTCGTTGTGTAATGTATTGTCCCAGTAGAGATTTTGATGACTCCTGCCAATAGTGTTGATTCATAGGAGTCGAATTGACGAAATGTTTTGAATTCATCCAGTGAAAGTGTCTTAGTTCAGTCCTCACACAGAGAGTGTTCCAATTAATTAGAAAACACTCACGGGATTTCATGCCTTGTCAACTATACGAATAATTCATGTCCAAACCACACTATCCAATAATTAATCTCACCTACGAGGTCCAATTAAACACTCCCGCCCCCCTCAATATAGCTACACCGTGTATTCACCACCAACTGACATAATCAAAATATAAACTTCAAACTGGTGTACTCGAGAACACTGTCTTTCCTTGTAACTATCAAATTTTTTTTGATAGTACAAACATGTCAATTTTTACTAATTAACAATAATTGGGAGGTAAACATTAATCAATCGATTAATGACTGAATGATCTGCCGAGTGCAGCTGTTGGCATTTAAATACAGCCTGGCGCCTAAATGTATTGCCAACCAGCTGATCCAAGCGTCAACATGTGCAGTGAAATATAAACATTACTTCAAATAAGAGAGAAAAATACCATAAACTTCAGTGTTAAGAGTTGTTTTCAGATCATAATTGGCATGATTTATCAAAAAACATATAATATTTACACGGTCGAGTCGATACAGTGATTGTCAAATGGTTGCCTTGTTAATTAGAATTCATTTCAAAGGGTATTAAAAATTATTGCCACTGTAAAAATGTCGATGATACTTGCCCACTTTATATGCAACTGAGTTAGGTTAGAGGCAGCTAGTTGAAGTGTTTTCTGTGCATGGCTATGCGTAAAAGTGAGCTCGGGTTGTGAACTACGTGTTGAAAGCATTTTGAAAGTTTTGTCAGCAATAAATCAAACACTTGATTGGTGTTATATGGATTAATGAGATGGTGGCCATGGTGATCCTGGCACAATCATGTTAGAAGTCAAACCCCGTCTTTAGCTTCCGTAAGGGAACGTTATGTTATGCTTTTGTCTGTCTGTCTGTCTGTCTGTCTGTCTGTCTGTCTGTCTGTCTGTCTGTCTTTCGGTCTCTCTGTCTCTCTGTCTGTCCGTGGACACGATATCTCACCACTGATAGAACTTGCTACACATCTTCCTCATGGTAATAACAAGAGCTCGTTTGGTTTTGGTAAGCATCCCATGAATATCAATTAATTATTTGCATAATTGATTACTCGGTAATTAGGCAATATCTTACGAATGCAAGCTTCAAATTACATATAATTGGATGCATATATTGACATGGAAACTGTCTTTTATAAAAGCCTGACCATGCAGCTCTTACTTTAAATGAATAATTTGCTTAATTAATGATTTTTGGTAATTAGGAAATAGGTCACTTATTCATATAATTTAATATGTACATCAATGATAACAAAACGCATGCGCATATATCTGAACAATGCAATGCTTGCTTCAAATTTCATATAAGTTTGTATGTGAACTCTGATGATAATAAAGGATATACAAATTGTACGGAAGGAAGGCATGAGCAGTTTGCATCTGGTACAGATTGACATTTAGATAAAGTATAAAAAATACTGGGTTTATTTTCTTTTGCTAAAGTATGTAACAGTCTCTCATGAGATCTGAAATGTCATAGTATTTCTTTATTTACATGATTTAGTAGTAGACGAAACAAGAACTATACATTAAAGTTGTTGATGATTCTCTTTGTCAAAAGATCGAAATATAAGAAATGTAGAAATCGTTATAGTATTTCTTTGTTTACATGATTGAGTAGACCAAAAACTCGTCATTTGAAGTTGTTTATGCTTCGCTTTGTCAAACTACCAAGAGCCTATAAATATAGGAATCGTCTTTGGAACGATACTCTGGCCAATTCATTGTCACTTCTCTATATCAAACTGATCGTCAGATTGTGCTTTAGTTTGACACTTCCGTTATAATTGGCAATTCGTTCAAAATGAAACTTAATTCTGCGTCTGTAGTAGGGACACTTCAGAATGAATGATGTTCATTTTCCTCTCAATGAGAACATTTTTTTTTTAAAAACGAATCATGGATATTGGAAAAATCGGGTTACAATGAGTTCCCGCCTAATGGGAGAAGTGTTGACCTTCGTGTCAATAAGAAGAGATTTGTTATTAGATGACAAATTTTGTGTCCGTTTGAAGAGTGTCACGAATAATAGATAAAATCGACGCATGTCACGTTCTACACACAAAGACAACGTGATAGGGTCACGTGACCGGTACGTCTGGCTTTCCGAAAAGCTGTTTTAGTATTGAACCGACATGGTTTGCTGGTAGTTTTATGTAGGTGATAGCTTGACAAAGCAGGTCAAACTTCATGACCATTGAGTTTGAATCATAAAAAAATAGCTGCTGTTGCTCCTTCTCTTTAATTTTCTGAAAGCTCGTCACGTCTACCTCCTGTGCAGTGATGCCTTATAAGTGACAATGTGTTGATTCCGACAATTCTGTAGAAAAAACAAAAACACATTACTGCGTCTGATTGTATATGTTTTTTTTTCACTCTGACGTCGGATCCTGTCTCTAATTTACATTATTTAATTAGGCAGTGGCAGTTCCCTTACCTGAGATTATTTGGATTAGAAAAGTATTTATTTTTTCCCGCCACTTACATTTTCTTGAACTAACATCTATTATTCACGATTGATGTATGGCTGAGAGCAGCAGTAAATCACGACTGAATGCAGATGTGACGTGAGACCAGTAATTTGGTCCTAAAATCGTAATTTTTTAAAAACCTTTCGTTTCGAAATTCCGAATTCAAGTTTGTATGCATGAGTTCATTTATAGGTTGCTGTACAAAGATATGTGATCTAAAATCATTTCCTAGGCTGCTAGCTATCGTGCAGCGAGTAGTAATTGTGATAAACACAGACGTAGACATGACGAATGACGAGAAGTTTGGTGAAGAGAAAAATTAGCTTCGTAACATTTAAAAATCTGGGGGAAAAAACGATGTAGTATAATCGATATTATTGGACCGTTAGGCTAAATTAATTATCAATTCGTATTCATATTGTATTTCCACAGTGTGACATCAGTTCTGGATAAATATCTCTGATTTGCCAAACGAAAATCGTTGAATCGATTCATTACAAACGATTGCTAAGATTTCGCACTTTCCAGAAGCAGGCAATCAACTAATATGGTATCTGTATCGTTTTCATCGACCCCCTATAGGCTCTGTTTATTTATTCATATTTGGTTTGAGCAGCGACTGATTGGTCGGTTCTAAAAAAACCTTAGGTCCTATTATGAGTGAACTGAAAGATGCGTAATATAAATGGTATAACATTTTTTTCTCCTTACGCTTGCAGAACTTTCTGCGCATGCGCAAATGGGTGTCGCTCAGTAATCAGAGGCCTGATGTTAACGGTTTATGTCAAATGCGTGCGTTTGGTTTATTTGTATGTAATTGCCACTGAGACAATCTTAGAAGCTTTCCACCGCAATCATTCTATTAACGTAAGGAGCCTGTGTCAACATAACCCATTCCCAGCTGTCGCAATATTCTCGTATCTCACTCACAGACTCAGGTATGTTGCTTACTTTTTTCGACGTTGCGTTAAACGTTGCCATGTAAATATTATGCTTGGCGTTGATAAATTTGACAGCAATCACCCCCCGCTCTTGTGTCAAATGCGAAATTTATAAACCATTTCACAGACAGGGGTTAAAGGGATCTAATTTATTTTGGTTTGCTAAAATTGATTGTATTTCATAGCCGACTAACTGTCACCGCTGTAGAAAGGGTAACTACTATATAATAATTGCCGTCATGTTGAATAAAGAACAGCGTATCATGTCACGTCTTGCATTAGCGACTTCGCTTCGTTCGTTCGTTCGTTCGTTTGTTCAACAGTTGGATTAGCCTGCTTTCCCACCCCATCAAAATCCCCGAAAGCCTGCTGGTTTTTAGACTACTGTTGGAATTGACACTGTTTTTGCTCGAATCACGTTAGTACATTGTGATATTGGTACTGCCTTTTACAACACAAATACTACCCTGTTACGCTTATTACATGCTATTGAATATACGTCACACACACACATATTACATGATATTGAATTAATGTCGACCACATGCATGGTCACGTACTTGCATTTTGTCATATAGATAATACTATGAATGATATCATAAACGAGTACTCGGGATAATCGGTATTATATTACTCTAGTCAACAAAATTGAGAGAGTTGGGGGGCGAGGTATTCAACGATAGCTGTGGGCGTAGTTGTCAGTATTCAACAATGATAATGATGCATTTTACAACAACACCTTTCCACTCAACAGAGCGCTTTATAATTATTACCCCGTGGCACAGACCAATAATGGCACAACTGCCCTGTAAGAACACCATTCACTACTTAGTGCAACCTATATTCTACCAGGTCACCGGTTATGCAGCTGGCCTGAATAGGTTACAATATCGTCGTTCAAATCTTGCCCCAGGACTTTAACCATCCGGGGAAACAAACAGCAGCGGCGAGGCTCGAACCCCATTGCAAGCAAGTCGCCCTGACCATGCAGTCCCTTTGATAAGACCCATTTATAATCTCCATTCATCAGTTAGCATAGAACACACGGGTTGAAACAGTTATTGTATTAACAGGGCCACACATCTGTTCGATTGAAAGTGTGACATGACCATAAGTGTATATTAGTTTAATAGTTCAACTAATTTCTCTCAAAAAAAACAGTGCTGTTATAGGCGTATTGGGTTACAGCGTAGTCGAAAATGTTTAATGACATAACACAAACACCATTTATCATTTTTCAATATTTTGGTACACACTTTGTTATTGAATTCTGCCCACGTATATATGTACATATGTATTGTTGCTTTGAAGCGATATTTAGTTCCGACCTATTTCAATGCTGACGCAAGTGTGTGTGATGATAAATTGATATTTCACAACGCACGTTCCTGGATTTTGGGTGTGTTTTATTACACTCGGTTATTTCATTGACTTCCTAAAGTAACATACGGTGATACATATGTAATTGAGTTCTACATACTGCCAACTGTAGCATATCAGGTTGTAATTTAACAATCATACCAATTACTCCAAGCGAAATTATTCCACTTTGAGTGGCTTCTATGTAGGTCCATAGCAACTGAGTCTTTTTACATCCTGTCTGCGGATATATCTCAATTACACCCAATTAATGTTTCAAGTAAACGCGTTTTTTGTTGATAACCGCACGACCTACAGAATATCGGAGTGTTTTCAATGTCTATCGTTCGAGTTCTGCAATCATAATCATTTACTTACAATTGAGTATAGTACATGTAGACACAATTCAACAAAAGAAAATAAAAGCTCTCTCTCTCTCTGTCTCTCTCTCTGTCTCTCTCTCTCTCTCTCTCTCTCTCTCTCTCTCTCTCTCTCTCTCTCTCTCTCTCTCTCTCTCTCTCTCTCTCTCTCTCTCTCTCTCTCTCTCTCTCTCTCTCTCTCTCTCTCTCTCTCTCTCTCTCTCTCTCTCTCTCTCTGAGATGAAGACAATGGCCAGGTAAAACTGATTATAATAATTGAAGTATAGAAAACATAATTGAAGAATTTATGCGTGGGGTTTGATACTTATGCTTCTAAATGGCCTCTTACACGTTCTTACTTTCAACAAAGTTTTCACCGTAGCAGGTAGGAGGACGCCCCTCGTACATCCCCGACAGCAGCCATCATATAAATAGTGACGCTGTCTCTCCCGCAAATGAAAATCAACATAATCATGAAGGGAAAGCCGTACTAGCTGGCTAAGTATCCCCAAGTATAGCGGTTAGAGCGCAAAATTAAATTCTCCTTGCGAAGTCAATACTTTGGAAAGAAATCTCTTGTAGACTCTGATTGTCAGTGTTACTTTAATGACAATGTAGTATATCGGTGTACAGCACTATTGTACATCATCCAGCTTGACTGGGGATGCACCGTACAATTGGGCATCTCAAAATCTCAATATAGCGTTCGCATAGTCAGACTTTGTTCTCTATATCCACATCAGTATACCACATCGGACGACTTTGTGTTCTACATCCATACCATCATTGCAGACTTTGTTCTCTATATCCATATCGGCATTGTCCTCTACATCCACATCAGTGTACCATAGCAGACATTGTTTTCTACATTCATATTAGCATAGCATACTTTGTTCTCTATATCCATACCAGTATACCATAGCAGACTTTGTTTTCAACATCTATACCAGCACATAGCAGTCCTTGTTCTACGATTCTACATCACTGTGCATGTTAAAGCATAGCATAGTATAGTAGACCCAATCAAAGTCCACCCTTTAAATCCACAGCATGCAGTGTTCTGTGTTAAACGATGCAATGAGTGCAAACATATTCCATTCAGTAAAATAAACCATGTGTAGTAAAATTGATTTCCCTAAACATTACAACTGTTACGCTGAATATTGATAAACGGGGTCTTGAGAACAGAACGATGTAATTCATGAGAGTTGGAGTCGGCGTGATTTTGCCTCTCTCTCGTATCAGTTGTTTTCCATCACTTTCCTCAGTGCATATACATGTACGTACTTGATACCATGCCAAGCTAAAAACTAGGACCACTGCAAATGATATATATATATATATATATATATATATATATATATATATATATATATATATATATATATATATATATATATATATATATATATATATATAACAGTACAAAGATATTACCATAGACAAGATGAATATAAAGGTTGTTACTATCACCTGCGATGACTAAGATTATCGAATGTCATATCCCTTTACTAGATTAAAATTTCATTCGATTTCCCAACACATGAATCAATACATGTGCTTGAGATCCAAATTGCCACCGGTATGAATAATTCAGTCATCTAATTTACTGTACTGTAATAAATCTATAAATATTTGATACCTCTGGACGACCACTTGGAACAAAATGTTAAATGTAATGATTGTAACACTCGAATATAGCGTTCCACCGGTATTAGTTTAGACAGTGTTAATGGTCGGGAAAGTTTTTAAGAATGCTTAAAATGCTTGTAGACTTAACGACTGAGGCATATATACTAGCAGTACTTGTTGGTTTTTTGGGGTTTTTTTTAAAACATGACTAGAATAGTTGATTATTGTACGAAAAGTTGTCCCTTGTGTTGAGGAAAACTATCAATCCCACAGTTTTGTTTAGTAGAAACAGGAGCAAAAGCTCCAGGCGTGAACAATTCCTTCATCAGAAAGAGTACGCCAAGGGAAACCCATTCTGTTCAGTTATTTAGGAGACATAGTTATCGACTGTACGGGTTTTTTTTAATAACGTGAACGAAAGATCAGACAGTGCCTGCTGCTGTGTAACTTCATAATTATGTAAAGTATGATTTAAAATACAAATAACGGATTAAATTAAATTTGCATATACACCAGAATACACACCATAATCGTATACGATGTGATAGAGTTCGAGATTTTCGGGCATATTTCCGGGAATTACTTAACATATTTGAACACGTGGATGACCGACCAGGCTTTTTTACTGCCGCCAGCTTGAAGCTATTTATCTTTAGTAGTAATACTGTATACAGCTATGGAATTGATTAGTTTGATCAGTAAACCATTTTGACTCTTTTCCACTTGACACCAGCTGATACTGTCCTTTCAATCTAGGCGCTAATATAAGATGGCGGTTTATATTAAAGTTGTTGCAATTTTTTTCCATTCACAGCAGCTGTGGAATGTATAGATAATGGACTGTTGTATGTAGTTTCTTATCATAATGGTCTCAAGCTTTGTTAATATATATACTAGTATTTTGTCTTGTCTTGTCTTGTTAAGTCCCCGTGATTTGAACGGATTCCGTTCCGCTAAATATCCATGATCACACAGACACTGTGTGTTTATATCCATAATTCTTATTTCATCTAGAACACAGTCCCTCGTATCGAATATATACAAGTGCAGTTGCACTACTATATTGTGCAAACCATTATTGTCATAGCCGATCGAAACAAATCAACTCTAATCAAATCACATAACATCAATTAAACCGAATTAGCTTTCAGGGAACACCACAGCAGAACGTAACGATGGGTACCATTTTGTGTCTCTCGAAATCGTGACGGAAATTACAATGTTATTTTATTAGACGGACCGCCATTACGCGGTTGAGTAACAACCTTCAAGTTTAAAAGCAATCTCGATAATTGATACTTTTATCAGACCGGCAGAAACAAATCTCCTTTGGAGTGGCTCATCTTCATAAACCACAGTCTCTTTTTTACGGCACCGTGCAAGACGGCCCAAGAGCCAATTCATTCGCTTCATTTCACAATACTAACTAGTATGTTAAAGAAGAAACAAACTGGGTTTCCCAAGCAAACGGGCTATAATTACGGTTATCTTCACAAGGACAGATATATAGCGAGTGTTGTTATGAATGGATGGATACAAAATTAATTTACCATTTACATGACAGTGATGCCCAGGTGTAGAGTTTACTGATGATAGAAGTTACTCGACCTTCGCGCTTGACCTTAAAAACCACCTTGTAGTATTATTCTAGTTCGTGCGATGACGTACAGGGTCATAGGTCATTATTTACCTTAAGAAGTGAAATTATTCTATCAATATCAACCACTTTATTCTGATCCGTTCTTATTCGCATAGTTAGGGTGTCAATATTCCTGATTGAAAGGCAAATGCAAACAGCAAAGTTCATTGACAGGGTTTGATACTCTCAGTTCTATCTACTTATAACTTCTAAAAACGTGAATTGGACGCGATCCATCTCGAGCATATAGGTCAGATCAAACACCCCGCAAAATAGTGACGTAGTTCAATTGCTCACCAGATCACTGAATACAACATCACACACACACACACACACACACACACACACACACACACACACACACACACACACACAAAATAATCGTTCCTCCTGTTTTCTAAACCATGTCAGGAACAAAAATGCAATACCCCCTGTTTTAACTACAACAATATATTTCCCTCCAAAGGCTATGTTGATAATACCACAGTGATACCACAATATTTTGTCACGGGAGGGGGTGGGGTAATATTTGTTGTTTTGCTTTCGACTAACAATTACATTTACTAACAGTTACCAAGATTTACCATACTGCAGGATATAAGAAATAAGACCATGGTGTACTGTATGGTTTCAAACGTGTTGCATGTTTTGCACAGGCACATATATATACAACACAGTATACGCGTAACCCAACCACAACAACTAGGCAATGACTTCCCTCCTGCCCAACCGTTCACTGTTCCTTGATATGATCGTCATTCATTCATTCATTCGTCATCTTTTTCTCCCTTATGTCGTATAGTGACGTCGTTCAACGCATCACATGCCATTACGTGATTTCAAATTGGGGAAAACATTATAATAAGTTACTGTTCACATAAAAATGTACCAACACACATTAAGTCAATGTTTCCATTTATTTTACAGTTCCATGTACTTATAAAAACAACTTCGTTATTAATTTGTTTGTTATGTGTGTGTGTGTATGTGTGTGTGTGTGTGTGTGTGTGTGTGTGTGTGTGTGTGTGTGAGGAGGCTACATTCTCTTGCGATCACCGTGATGAGGACACAAAGCAGTGGGAAGCGTTTGAATAAATGTACATCTATGTCAACCATTACAAATGCTACACGAGTTTAAAATTGTAGTCCTACTCTTAACTATGTCCAGAACTAGGAATTATCTCCAATGCCAATTCTGTTTTCGTCTTATCATTGCCGTTTTAATCAGGCTTATGGGCTAGATTTTATCACCCCGGTCGCTTTGGATACAAAGGAAATCGCAGTTTGCTGGTTGAATGTGCACAACCACACTAATCAATTGATCACTAGAAATAGTAGCGAAGGCTTGCCTTGGTATTGATCGAAATAGGAGAACTGAATAACCTGATAAGGGTCACCCCAAATTGCTGTCTGCTTATCAAGCGAATATTTATACAAATTAAGTCAAATGTAATCATTTAAGGTAATTATATTTCAAGTGACTTCGACACTTTATTAAGCTTTCACGCGCATTTGATTCATACTTCTGTAACAGATTGACACGAAAAAAGGGGTAATCTAAAATGGTTTAATTAGCAGTGCATTGCTTTGTCAAGATTTTGTCAGTTTGAGTTCTCATCAGTAGCTTATAGAATGTAACCTATGAGATTCCCTATCGGTTTGGTGAGGGAACAAAACAATGGATGGATTAACAAATTTCTCGGGGGTACAATGAATATTGTTCGACGTTACTGTGCTCGCCGCCATCCTTCGGGTAACATTAATTATCTAAAGAACTCGCGATCACAGAACTGTAGTTGTTTTTGGCAAAACTCGGATGAAATATCGATTGTGCGATTACACTTCCTGATTACCTGAAGAACTTTGTCTATTCTTAGAAGTACCGCGTAGTATACACGCCACTCATTATGGAGCTATGATCAAAGTTGAAAGTGTACTGTGATAAAGTTTAACTCCCTATATATATATATTATATATATATATATATATATATATATATATATATATATATATATATATATATATATATATATATAATGTATGTATGTATGTATGTATGTATGTATGTATGTATGCATGTATGCATGTATGCATGTATGCATGTATGTATGTATGTATGTATGTATGTATGTATGTATGTCCATGTCCGTCTGTGTGTGTGCGTGCGTGCGTGCTTGCAGTTAGTTAGTTAGTTAGTTGGTTGGTTGGTTGGTTGGTTGGGTAGTATCGGAGACTTGTTTTCCATACACCCATTAATCAATTTGATTATGACCTGTAAAGTTTTAAAAACCAAAATAGATGTGTTGTACAGTTCACTGGGTGGTATAACAGAGAATACGTTCGTTACTGAATTCTGACAGATTAACAAAAAACGCTGGCAAATAGTTCAAAAGTAATGTTCATGTATATTTGTAGTTAGAATTGAAGCGGTGTTTTTTCAAGATCACTCGTTGTGAAAAGCTTACGACATCAACACATGTTTCAGTCTGTTTAGATTACTCTCTACATGCTGTTGTAATATTTTGTCAAATAACTCAATGCTGATCAACTGTGCAAACACTTATAATACTACTTGATAGGGAATTTCCATATACGTATCTGATTACTGAAAGTTGTAGCGTGGTTCGATGTATAAGTTTGAGTGATACAGGTGGTTGTGTGGATATAGGACTAGGTTGCTATGACAACAAACGACTGTTTCATCATGTTACATCATATTCATATTGCGTAAAAATCAATGGATTGAGACTGTCTATTTCCCATTTCCCCATTATCCATCCGACCATATTCAGGTAATAAATTTAACTGTATTTTATATATATAGAATATCTAGTTTTATAAATGAATACCTAATTACATCGATTAATCCAGATCGCCTATATATACTACGCTCATAAAAATACAACGTCTATATTTTTTAAGTGCGCGATTTATATCTAACTATGTTTTGAATAATAGCTCATAGAATGTGCAGTTATCATCATCACAATCAGGTTAGCAGCAATTAAATAGAAGATGTTTTTTATCAGAAACTGAATTATCTGCAGTATAATAGGGAGCTCCCATTGTAAATTCCAATCTCCGAGCTACCTATAGCATTAAGATGTGTCATAATTGTATATAAAGAATGGCCAGTTCTATCACAGCCAACTATTGTAGTGGGGTAAGTAGCAATCGATCATGTAACCCTGAGGGTCGCATGTAATTTTCAAATTGCCATTACAGCATAAATAATAATATGAAGTAATGGGTTTCCATAGTTGTTGAGTTGAGGCGCACTGATTTCCTGACTGACTGTGTCTTCTTCTTTTTTTTAAAGACGGTCTTATGTCATTTAGACTTCATCTTCTTTTGGAATGAATACCTCTGTGAAGCGTGACTGTTCGTTCAACTTTTATCTATTTAAACTGATTTTTTTTTCCTATGCAATTTCCTTTGGCAAATTTTGTTTGCGGAAGAGATGAGTGGAAAGAGATTGCATGGTGTATATGTTTAAAATAGGTGATTATTATATCTTGGTTCATTTTCTGAAAACAGAAATTACTGAACATTGCAATATAAAATGCCCCTTTTTGATGATATTGTTGATTGAGTTACCTAAGCTTATTACAAATATGGCTGTCTTCAAAGACATGGTTGTAATGGAAAGGTAACGATCTGAATCAGTACAAGTACTGTTCTTCATCTTTTTTCTGAGAGAAAACTGTCGACCCGCCATCATTCATTACATGCACAAGCTATTGGTATTTGCAATGCAGTGTAATACTGTATGCAAATGAGCGTGCGCTCGTTCTTTGTGCATGTAATCATGTGCCACGTGAACGCACACGACTGTTGTATTTTTTAACGAATTTGCTGTTTTTGGATAAACATGTGCAATAATAGAAACCTATGACTCGTGACTGCTACTGGGTACTTGGGATGTTCGCACTTCGACCTTGCGGTGTTTTAATCGCTCCTCTTCTGAAAGTACGGCCGAAGAGGATACCGCAAGCACGAGAGTCGCGTACAAATACCCCCTTTACGACACACATGCAATCAATCATCATGGGGTTCTCTCAGTATAGGGTTTGGCGTCATAAGGGAGCCTTCAGTAATTACGGGGGGTGCGGGGGGATTTAGGGTATGTCTGAGCTGTAAAATGTTACCCTTCCCCCTACTCCTTTTTCTAAAATGTGACCCTCCCCCAATCCCAAGTTCTAAAGTCTGACCTCTCCCCATCTCAAAATGACAAATTCACTGATAGATGTATGGAAATTATATGGACAGATTAAAGGGACAGTGGCTGTAACTTTTGATGATTTTTTCAGTATGTTTTGTTCTGTGTGTATCAACTACAGTTTTAGTTTATTGTTCTACTCCGTAACGCACATTGAAACACTCCAGACCTGTTTTTGACAAACGCTTGTAAACACAGCCTGTATATGTACAAACTGCATTGTTATTTTTGACAAGTGAATTTTAGTCTGGACTAAAATTATCAACAATACCAGTGCACTTTACACATATACAGGCTGTGTTGACAAGCTTTTATATTTATTGTTGTAATTTATATTTGAAAGTAGTTTTTTTTTTAGAAAATGTCACCCTGTGTTTTAAAGTATCACATAACCAGTACTTTATTGTTGTTCCTCTACTGGTTGTTTAATCAAATATTCTGTAGTTAAAAAAAAAATGTCTAGTAAAATATGAAACTTCATTGTATTTGACTTTTCTTGCTGGAATTGACTGTAATGTAGAATATTTACATCAGATTAGCAATGTTTGGAAAACACTATTTATCTGAAACTTCATTTCAAGTCAAAACTATTTTTCTTCACTATTGATGCAACTGAGTAAGACAGAGTACAGCATAAATTACCTGTGAATTTCTAAAATATGTTTACTGTTTATTAGCTACCGTTTTCGACGGTAATTCCAGTGAAAATAAAATATTCTACAGTATTTTCTGCTCGATGGACATTCTCATGAGACAAGATATTGAAGCCAGTGACTGGTTTCATTATGTATGTGACACAGGTCAATCTTTGCATGGAAATCGCGTATATGGCTCATATGCACATTTTGCGCTTGTATGGCAATGTATATGCATTTTAGAACAAATGAGCAATGTGCAGCTTGTCCTCTGTCACATGACAAACATCCAAGCTACACAAGATGTCATGTGGACTCGTTTGGCATGTTGAAAATAGTAAATTGTAACTACATTAATTCAGAAGGGATTTTGAAGGGATGTGTGTTGTTTCTCTCAGAATTTGTAGACTTTATTTGAAACAGTGCAGAGTGCATTTTACAAGACTTAGTATTTTATCTTCTCACCGTATGGTAACAAGTACAATCCAGGCAGGGCAATAAAATGAGTCAACATAAAATGTGACCCTCCCCCTGGACGGGTTTCTAAAATATGACCCTCCCCCAATTCACCCCTCCCCCTCGTAATTACTGAAGGCTCCCTAAACATAACATTTTTTTGTAACTTGTAGACACAACATCAAACGACCCTATGTTTGTTTATGAGTTTCTATATATTTCGCTGTTGCCGATACTCTTATCACAAACCGTATTGTACGTAGACATTACGTTTGCATTTTTTTGCGGTTGTTTCAGTACAAAGTATATGACGAGCACATAATTTCGAAGCCCAACTGTTAACACAGGATATATAAATAGTCGGTATGATTTTCATAGATTTTTTCGTCAGCGGCGTATTTCATACCGACGTACCACCGTTACAGCATCCTCAGGCTGCCGTTACAAAAATGACGCAAGTTAATAACATACTGGACACCGTACGCTGTTGTGAGAAATGCGTTCATGGGGAGATTAGGCTTCATATGACCGCTAGAGGGCAACATATATATCAAATTATTATTTCACCGCGCCTCTCGACGAGGATTTTCTCCGTATCGTTCTTGGTGTTGTATAAGCTAGTATTTATGCCAAAGTGAACATTTTTGTATGGAGTAGATACAATAGTACATATATAATTTAGCCTGCGAGAATAGTTTTTCGTTTGTTTGGTGCTATGTCGGCTTACATTTGTGTGCACGGCAACATGCATCATTCACGGATAATACTTATTTGCTAAGTTATCGGCTCAACGTTGGTCAAAATATCTTTTTTTTTCTCAATTTCTCTCTTTCATATCTCTGTTCATATTAATATTCCCGAATAACATTCTACACAGACCATCTAGCTAGGCTGAAAGTACAATCACCTCAAAGGTTTGTTTGTCGAGATTGATATCAGTAGTTGATAGATTGATATCATGTCATTGAATGACATACAAAGTCAAGGAGATAGCTCTAGTTGAAGTTGTCCACTATTGGTAAATGTAATCGTTTATTTCACTTCATGCAATGAAGTTACAATTTTAATCAACGCAGACGACCAAATGAAGTTATACGAGTAAAGTACAAACTTGTGTCAAGTCTCAGTATTTTCCTATATATATATAGACACAGCGCCCTCCAGTAAACTGCAATTTTGACGACAGCGATACTAACCTAGCTAGTAGGTAGTTAGTACTTTCGATAGTTATCAGTTTAAATTGAATCCTGTCAGAATTTAGAGGTTTAGTAGGCTCAGAAAATAATTATTTATTTATTCAATTTCTATGAATGTTTCATTGACTACCAAACTATTTAATTGTGTTGTATCTCACGGTAGCCAGCAGTAATGCTTATTATATGTGTTATTTATGACTTGGCCTTGTTTGGCGAAGCGATATACCAACACTCGGGGAAACAATCGAGTAAGTAGATGGCGTTGATTCGAAGTACAAAATAGTGAACACTACTCTCGCTAGGTGTTAGTTGTGATAAATAGACTGATATACCTCACATGTTGTAAGTGTGCAATGTCTCATTATCATACCCGACTGTACCCCTTTACGTCAACTTACACGATTTCTAACGGAAGTATTGTTTCAATCCATACGTCCTGGAGGTTGTGTTAAGTATGTAGTACTTGTTATACTGTAAAAGACGACATGGTACTTGAGGAATGAGTTGTACTGTATGGCAATCAGATGCAACAACATTCTGTAAAACGAAAACCCTTTGTCGATTGCCTCTCATTTTCTCACGTACACAATACACTTATAGAACACGGGTTTCTTTTAGAAACCTTTTAATTTTAAGGCGATTGTTCCCGAGTAAATGAAAAGATTTTCAAGTTGTCTCATTAAAAGTGTAAGATGTTTTTATTATGCGTGTTTGTTCTTTTTTAGCTGTAAAGCAACATTCTGCCACATTTGCATATTTACTATTATATTTTTTTTCTCTCACATAACACATTCACGTGTCATACACTGCAACATTCCAATGACATTCTATATAATAATTACCTTGTTGATAATCGAAAGACAGAATATCAATGACGTCAGACTCAGACTTCAGTGAGTTGTTAAACTTGTACCGCTTTTACTGTTCAAGAAACGCCCACCTTAATATCTTGAATCAGTTAAAATCAATTTTAAAATCTGTGTTCACCGTAAATATTGTTTAAATACAGGCCAGCATGATATCACAACAAAAAGAAAACGAGACGCAGAACCCCCAAATGTCTTTGTATTATTTCAAAGTGACCAGAAACAAGCTTTCACGTGGTAAAGTTTGGAGAGAACTTTTATTTCCAAAGAAATGTGTCCCCAAGGCACATTCTAAGCGTAGTTAAGACCACACCAATGTATAACTCTAACGTCATCAAAGAGATTAGCCAAATGTTTCTATTTAAGATATATAAACTTGTGGTCATTTAAGTGCTTTTGAGGAAGTTAATACTGCATATTATAGTGAGAAAACATTGCTTAATTTCAATATAAACACCCGACTACTTGAGAGACTGTTTTTATTTCATTTCTACCGTCTCACGTGGGATTGCCTTAAGTCATTAGTAATCTTTGGGATTTCATTTTAATATGGGTAGACACAGATAAACACATTCATCAGCACTTGAAAGAACGGTCCCGTGAATTTTCAAGGAGCACAGCTTGTGCAAATTAGGTTTCTTTTTAAAAGTAAATCCTTTTTAACTATCGGCTCCGGTTATGGAAAAGTGAATTGATTCGCATTGAATTTTTAAATAAAAGCCTAGACTAAATAATCTCTTAGTAATTCCCCCTATAACAGCCATTGACTTGAACAATCGAATCAAATTTTCGGATTTCTTAATTAAGGTAGTAGAAAGGACTTCTGACCCATCGTTGTATCGTCAGTACCATTCATGGAAAACGTAGCCCGATAAAATTGGCCACTTTACGTTTTAAACTAGTGGGGTTTTTTTATCTACGGCTCGACGCACTGAAACATTGTATGTATTCAACGTTTTCAACGCCCGCGCAATTTGCTTTTTGTCGTTTTGCTCAGTTACCATATTATCACCGTAATAGTACAATGAATGATTCCGTGGTACATTGTGAAGCACAATTCCTTGGTTTAGAGTGACATTTTGAGTAATTTCGAGCACAATACTTGTTAATCAATTACCCGAGATGTCATAGTTGACGGCTTTTAAAGGCGAGGGGACTGGTGTCTACATGTATATGGTCGGAAGTCTGTTTAACTTTTGTGTGTATAATTGTGTATTACGCGCTCGGTAGTTCTCTGGAAAAAAACGCAAAGCTCTCGAAACACGAACCATTGCTTACAATTTGAACAGCTTCATCAAATGTAAGCTCTGGAGTCTTTTTAATCTTTTCTGTACTAGGGTGTATCACAAGTCTCTATTTCGCTCTAAAAACACGCAAAGCCCTAGAACCATGAACCCCTACTTAACTTTGACAAGCTACACCCACTATATTTTTTAAATAATAAAACAACGTTAAGTTATCAATGAACTTGGGCATATCCATCTGCCTTCGTCCACCTGGGATGTACAAGCAACCATCGCTCGGGCAGATCTGTGAGAATTGCCCTAGACAGCTCTGCTTCGACGATGGAATCGCTGACTTAGACACGGGAAAATTGACGAGGATGAATCAGCTGCTTAATAAGGTCAAAATTACATTTACAGCCTAGCTACTCGGCGTCATGGGAAAAGATGACCACTCAATTATCTATAAGAGGGCAGAATACAGACAGCATATCCTGACGGGACCGTAATCGGCTTGGTTTGTCCTCGCACGTTCTATATATAGTAACAATTAAAGATACTCTAGCTGAGTTTGACACTGTGATAGTAAATTTAAGTAAAGACATCACAACGCATGAGGAAGCACACTTGAATCGTATCGTTTTGGCAATAGAATAGAAAATTCATCGTGTAAGCAGCTTATAACGAAAATCCGGAAAACTGGACAGCAAATCGATCCGTAGTGTCAATATGTGAAGGTTGGTTCTTAGTAAGCGGACAGTTAGTAGCTAGAGTTGCATTCTAAATCTCTGTGACTAGGCTTCCTCTAAGAAAATGCGTAATAATGAAGCAACCTAGACGTTCGTTTGATAGTGTGTATATTAATATGTCTGAAGTTCCTTCTCCGTAATGAGATGAAACGAAGGCTTGTGTACAAAATCGCTGTCACTTGTCAACAGTGTTGCGAGAAGAGAGAGAATTTACATATGATAACGTCATGTCTTAACACACAGTTAGTTACGAACTACCAAATACTGAATTATTCACTCAAAATGTTCATTAAATGCTTACAGAATCATAAAATCGTTACCATGGTAGTTAATAAATGTTGCTATGTCGTCATCAACTTTTATTTTCTGATGAAGGGATGGAGGGTAGGAAAATGATTAATGAAAACGTGGCCTTTTTTATACAGGACTAGTATGTAACTGCATCGAATTTGCTTTCTCGGTATTTACATCCAGCTACAACGTAAAGACGGCAAACAATCAGTTATGTACGTTTACAATAACGATAAGTGAAGAAAACTACGTATACATCGCCCACCATCGTCAGAAAAAAAAATAGGAAACATTATGTGTTCACTTTTAACTGTATCTGTATCTGTAGAACGAGAGATCATAGTCAATGGCATTATAGGTATGTGTTCTCGGGGTCTCTCTAGTGGTTTGAAAATGGTCAATTTTCCTATTGTTACTTTTGTTGTAAAATATTTTCACGACACCCTATATTGATTTTCTATTTATAAATATGAATTTCATACCTTTCGTATTCAATTATCATTTGTCTCTCAAAACATTAATTGTTTTGCTATGTTTGTTTTCTTTCTATGCAGGCATACTGATGCTGTCCAGATGGTTGCTGTAAGTGACACTAGAGACACAGTCTTCATATCAGCGTTTAGTTCAAGATCAGACAGTTAAAATACAACCAATTGTTTTATTTTGTGAGGTAAGTCCTGAAGTACAATGTAGTCATATTTAATGTTGATTGAACATACATTATAGCATACATGCAGTGGGAAATACCTATGGCAACATTTTAATTACTTGTAATGGTAACATACACTACGGTGATACTAGATTATTGTCTTTCAATCGGACCTGCAGCCCACGAAGGAATTTGCTTGTTCGTCATACAAATGTAAAGGTCGCGTATCACACACAAAAAAAAAGCATCAAACGAGATTTCTATGCATACAATCAACTTTATCATTTTGTAGCAAGTCTATGCAACCACTCTACAAGACTTGTGACCACCTGGTCTCTTCTTCCATAAGGAATACACAGTTTATTCCATTGTGTTACTTTCTCTTTTGGTAATGCCTCATACAGAAACGTGATACTTTACACATACCTATCTATCTAGCTACATACATACATACATACATACATACATACATACATACATACATACATACATACATACATACATACATACATGCACGCACACACACACAGACAGACAGACAGACAGACAGACAGACAGACAGACATACATACATACATACATACATACATACATACACACACACACATACATACATACATACATACATACATACATACATACAGACAGACAGACATACATACATACATACATACATACATACATACATACATACATACACATACATACATACATACATACATACATACATACATACATACATAGAGAGACAGACAGACATACAGAGAGAGAGACAGAGAGACAGACATACATACATACATACATACATACATACATACATACATACATACATACATACATACATACATACATACATACATACATACATAGAGAGACAGACAGACATAGAGACAAGAGAGACAGACAGACATACATACATACATACATACATACATACATACATACATACATACATACATACATACATACATACATACATACATACACATACACATACACATACACATACACATACACATACACATACACATAAAATAGTATTTGAGAGTGTGGTTGAAAGAGTAAATCGTTTATTTTTTTTAAATGTCACTATATATAATAAAACAGTGCTTTTAGATACGGTGATTTCACTTCGGAAATACCACTTAAATGCTTTTCCAAACCTTGGATCTACCAGAGTTTAGTTTTACAATTAGAAACCCGAATCTGTCGCTCATTTATTATCAAAATAGACGTCAGCCAATATCTACCCAGGGGACATTCCATTAATTTATTTTCGAATTTATTCTGTAGGATTCCACTTCAGCCATTTTCTTATCCGCATCATTTGTAATCTGCACTTAAAGCTAGGAAATCGCACGTTCCACGAATGGCTATAATTACGTTTGGTCGGTTTTATTGGCATTTGGGACATTAATTAATCTAAAAACACGTCACATTAGTATTTCTACTATAAGAAGATTTGGTGGATTAGCGACGTCTTCATGCTTATTTCAACATCGGTGCATGTAGAATATTGATTTGCACACACGGTCACGGGTGCCGGCTCGCACGTTCACAGCAATGTTTGGTTCTGCGCTCCTTGTAATTACACGGAGTCTCTTTTTTTCGGTGAATGAATGTCTGCACCAGTCCTTTGGATTCGCTTTATGTTCTAGTTGTATTCTGTCAAAGCAGAGATTTAACTGCTACTTCAACACAGTTCTCGTGGCAAAGGGGGTTCCACATTCATGATTCAAATATTAATAAAAGTTGAAAGTGCCACTAAGCTTTTATTATGTTGTAGTAAGGAACGCTATGTTGAGTAAACAATTCTAACGACTATTTTATAATTCAGTTTCAATTTGTATGTAAAACATTCTGCTGAATTATTGTGTGTGAGTAATCGCGCCTCTTGTATTAA